>NC_052621.1:686198-982732 GCF_016545825.1 Eucalyptus grandis | reverse complement strand
AAAGGGGAGATTGTTAGAAAATCTTCTTGAAATGTTTTGAAGTTGACAAAACGTTTCTATCGGAATCTAGTCGAAGGCTTGCGGTCTCTTGGCGTTTAAAGTCCGAAGACCTCCCGGACAGCGGACTCAAGACTCAAAGTCTATCCTCATTGACAGTCTCTAATCCATTGAAGAAAGGTTATCCCAGAATGGATGTTTCGTTAAGGATTTAACCTTATCAATGGAGAAGATCTCGTGGCTGGAGAAGACATAATGGAGTCCTTTGATTGATCGAAGATTGATTCGATAATGGAAGATCCGGTGATTGCCTAAATATTATTGGAAGGTTCTGCTTATGGAAACCGAGATCCTAATTGTATGGGCGAACATGATTGATGGGCTATCAACACGTTCCTTTTATAGCTTAAACAATCTTCCTAATTGATTCCGTCAATGGGTAGATTGGAGGAATTCCTGTGGTAAGTGCCAACGGGTATGATGGCATAAAGGAGTATATAAGGAAGATGGTCTTAGTTGTTCAAGGTGTGCGCGATAGAAGAATTCCAAAGTCTGAAGCTCCTTTTTGTTTAGACAAATCCTTTGAGCGAATACTTGTATACAAAAGAGAGTCTATATTTGTGAGAAATCTTGAGGAGGTGTGGTAGAACATCTACACTGTGGAATCAAGGCAAAGCTGTCTTGTAATTCTCTTTTGTTCATAGTGGAATCCAGCCAATAGGCTGTCGGTGAAGAAAAGTGGACGAGGCTTGATATAAGCGAACCACTATAAACCGCGTGTTCAATTTTCTCTTCTCGCAGTCTTACTTTGATTAACGTTTCCTTCTTACTGTCTAGTATTGTGCAATCGTTGAAGAAAAATCTTTTATATACCTATTCACCCCCTCTAGGTACTCATACTAGCAATATCACTAATCTCATACAAACATCTTAGTAGCTCTAGAACCGGTGATTCTCTCCTACCATGGTACCAAACATGACATACAACCACTAGTTGAAAATCAAACCATCAGATTTCATTGTTGAATTTCTAATGTGGTCGAAATATTTGTATGAGGTAGCAACTTTTGCGGGCCTTACCTTGTCCAAGCCAAAGTCAACCACCCTCTCTTCAAGATCCCCAATTTCGTGCACATTGAACCTGTTGAACAGAGTAACGCAAGAGATGATGGACATGGGCTTTACAGTCAGGTCATCCATCACCACGTATGTGACGACGTCTCTCACATACCCACCCTTTCCACTAGGTATTTTGGCAGAGGATGCCGCATCAGCAGCTGGTCCTGCGAGCCATGACAGTTTCTTGCTCATCATATTGTTGCAACCAGAAATCTCGTAGAAGGGAATCCGTCACATAGCTACTGCACGAAGTGATGTGCACACCGGAAATATGATGGCAAGTGTAGTATTTAATTGGCGCTAATGGCGGAGCTTCGGGCAACAATGAGCGCAGAACATCTGGACCAGAGCTCCGTGCCTTGGGCTTCAACAGAGCCTCTTTCTCTCTACGTTCAATGTATGTGTCACTGAGATTCTCGACACTCGCATAAAGATTGCGCACGCCGCTGGCCACACCTGCTTTAGAGAGAAGACTCACAATGGTTCCAACTGGCAAAGCCAGACCATGGAAAAGGAAATCCACAAAGTCCTTTCCGGCTTCGGCGAAGAGGATGGTCTGGTTTCTCTTGTCGACAAGAAGCTTCAAACTCATCTTGTTTTCTGCCATGCTCGCCCTTGGTCTGTGCAGCAGAATCAAGCGTACCAATAAGCCAGTTTTAATCCATAATATTATGGAAGATTTGCTAAAAATCTACTTTCTGTTTTTCTAATATTTTATGTATCTCTTATTATCGATTAGGATTTACATTTTGTTTTTTTAGTTAGCATGATATTTGGTGTATCTCTTAGAATTAGCTAGAGATATTGCGTAGATCTTTCCCTTATCTTTTTTTTTAAGCAATATGTTGTATAAATATTTGTACTGTATATTAAGCGACACAAGTGAATTGCGATTTATTTCACGTAATTTAACTAAAACAAAAAGTGAATCAGGCTTGGTCTGGCCGGACTAAGTCTGATACAAAGCCTAAAAATTCTCATGCTGCCCATGGTTGATAAAAGGAAAAAGCCAACTAGTCCGTTTAACTTGAAATTTTTCATTTCCAATCGAGTCCTTTTGATCGGTGCAATTGATCTCGGCCCGTGCAACTTGTGCCATCGATATTACTAGTTTCATTACAAAATCGAATCTAAATAACAAGTTATCTTAAATTATAAACCATAACTTAACAAACATCAGAAAAAGGAAGGAAATCGTAGGGAAAGAAAACTTTGCCACGGAGGGGTCGTCCATGATTTAAAACAATATCAAATCTTACAAAGAAATCACTTGGGTCATCCATTTATGCCATGGGCTTGGTGGGCCTAAGTGGACCAGAACGAGTCTTGTGAGCCAGCACTAGACCCGTTAAACGGATGGATCAAGTAGAAAGTGGTCAAATGTAAATTGATCTATTTAACCCGTTTTAAATAATTTCCATACAAAATGATACATATCTAACCCGCATTATTAAAACACTTCCATATTTAATCCAATCTAGAAAACTTACACCCAAACTAAGTTGAGAAGGTGGAGGGAGCGAGCGAACATGAGATTGAGTAAGGACAAGAAATAGTTGTATAGGTGGGTGGGATCTCTTTAAGTTATGAACCCAAGTAAAACTCATATCATTTTGGTCTTTATTATTCTAAGTCCATTTTTTACTTATTTACTAAATAACTAAGCCTCATAACAATTCGAACTATTAAATATGGGTTAAGAGATAAGTTTATAACCCATTTTGACTGGTCCATGAGCCACTATACACCTTACAACCTCTAGCAGAAAGTAAGAAGTTATTGGTGCGAGCGAAAATTGAAACGATTTATGGGAAGAGACTTGACCGGCTCTGCGGGGCACACTGATTGAGTCATCACTATGAAAAAGTGTGAGCAAGTGAGGCTAGGGAGAGGGAGAGCTCATGAAACTAGACGTGTGCTCGAGAGCAAAAGTGATCATTTGGTGGAAGCTTATGCCCAAATTTTTGCTCTAGCACAACAATAATACGGTTTTTGCAGAAAAATATGAGAATTGGCTGGATCGGGCTCTCATGGCTCGGGCTAGCCCGCCGGCACGGGAGTTACCAGACCCGTCATTGGTTCTATTCAACAGTCACCACTCTAAAGCTTTCACCCGAGCTGATCGCACTAGATCATCACAAAATTCTCAAATCAAGCTAGACTTAGAGAGAGCAATCGGGAGATGGTGTCCATGGAAACCAAGAGAAGATCGAGAAATACCCAAAAAGTTTGTCTCTTCCGTTGGATAAGTAAATCTGCAGGAGCTTCACGTAGAAACATCTACGTGATACACTAAATAAGAACCTCCTGTTAGGAAAAAAAATTAGCAAGGCATGTCGATGCGAGTAACAAAAAGACGAGAGCATGTCTACTTCAGTTTCTTTCTGCTAACACTACCTCACAAGAGTGTCGGGAAAATTACCTAAAAGTCATATACTTATTGCACTTATATCAATTTAATCATAAACCTTTCAACTTTGCTAATTGAGTTCTAAATAATTTCACTTTTTACCCATCAAGTCCATTCAGTTAATTTTGGCTAGAATTTGCTGATGTGTGCATCGATGTTGACATGGGTAAATTTTATTAATTTTCAAATATTTTTTTTCGATTTTTTAAATTTTTTTATGTTTTCAATTTCTTTTTTTCTTTGTTCTCTCTCTTAAAAAAAAAAAGAAATCTTTCTCTTTTTTCCCTTTAGTTGGTCGCCCAGCCTTCGGCAACCGGCCAGAGGCCATGACCAACGAGGGTTGGTCTCGCCGACCCTACGAGGGTGACCTTACCAAGTCTGACGAGTTGGAGCCTCACCATAATCCAGCAAGGATCGGCCTTGTAGGCCCCAAGCAAGGTTGCCATCACGAGGATTTGGCGAGGGGTGACCTTGCCGATTGCAAGCAAGGCTCGCTCTCACCAAATTCACCGACGGCAAGCCTCCCCAAGGTTGACTAGGCTGCTCCTTGCCAAACCTCGACAAGGGCGACCTCACTTGAGGCCCGCGAGGTCGACACTCACTAGCCTCTAGCAAGGGCGAGCCTCGCTTAAGGATGATGAGGTCACCCCTAGTTAGATCTCCACGAGGGCGACCTCGCTGACCCTCGCCGGTCATGGCCTCTCGACCATTCACCCGAAGACTATGTAACTTGCAAAGAAAAATAATTAAAAATATAAAACAATAATTAAAAATTTTGAAAAAATATTAAAAATAATAAAGTTTGTCCGCATCCACGCTACTTATGCCATGTCGAATGGTTGGCATCCATGTCAGAGAATTCCAACTAAAATTGACCAAATATACTCAATTGACAAAATGTTAAAAGGTTTAGGATTCAATTAACAAAATTAAAAGGTTAATGACTGAATTGGTAAAAGTACAATTGATTTATGACTTTTTGGACAATTTTCTTGAAGAGCATCATCAGATAGCACTAACCAGAGAAAAACGGTGAAACTGAGCTTGTGAAGCACGGACTGATGACGGAATGCGCACCTCTAGATCGAGTGGCTTCGACCCTGCGAGTGTAATAAGAGCTGCTTTCTTCACAAGTCTTGGTCAATGACAGAGAGCTTTGCCTCTTTTATGGTGGAGGTCGAAAAAAGGTGGGGGCTCTTGAAAAAGATAATTTCACCTTTGAGGAAGAAACGAGACAGAGAGAAAATTATAGGAGGAGACAGTTTTTAGCCGGAGCGCAAAGTGGTAGGTGCTTCTTTGAGGAGGTTTTCCCAATTGGGTCTTCTCCTGACAATTTCTGACGTGACTTGTTCATGGGGTCCGTCGTTCGTTGTCAACGACGGTGGGTTAATCCGACATTGACAATCAACGTATTAAAGTATCATTTTTACAAATCAAACTTATGGGGTGTTCGTTTTTTAGCTCATTTATGATATGCTCGTTTTTTAGCTCATTTATGATATGCTTCGACGTATACATATGAACATGCTGAAATGTTATTCATATAAACACGACTCATTCAGATACATTTAGACAAGAATAACGCCTAAAGGCATTTTTCCTCATTTACAGATGACTCATTCAGCTTTTAATTAACTTTTTAATTCAATTCGAGACTAAAGATGCCGTTTTAATTTGTTAATCTAAATTGCTTTTTCACTAGGTTTTGCATAAAGTTTGAGTTTTTCTCTAATTGATAATCACAACCAAGCCACATACTCCGTGATCAACAGAGCCCACAGGTTTTATCACTTTACTATGGATGAAATGAAGCTTAATTTTGTGATAAATCGTAATGTTTCAGAATTTCTGCGATTGGACGCTGATGGATTTTTCCAGATTTCAACATTATGTTGCTTGAAACAAGCAAAAACTGAGACAAGTGGATTATGAAAAACACAAAATATCAAATTTGTATTGTCTATCTTTTATTGGCTCCTAAACATGATTCTGCTAGTCAAACGACACTAAGTATTCGTTCATCAACATATGAGGATCTCAACCGATGCAAATTCCTATATGCACTAGGCCTCTTCAAAATTCAATCTATCTAAGTTTAAAAATAGACTCACCTTGTCCGACGTTACTCTAGCAATCAAACCAGTGATCCAACCACTATAATCACCTCCACACCTTCATAAAAATTGGCCAAGGATGCTTGGCAAGTATCTAGCAATACGACAAAATCAGTAAGTGAAACTTGAGAGCAAACTTGGTCTAATAAACTTCAAATGAAGGTAATGAAAGAATTAGGCAATCGGAATTGTTCTGATGATAACCCAATGGAACTTCGGCCATGATCACTTCGATGAATAGTCAAGGATAAGTGTTACAAGCTCAGGCTGCCAAGGAATCACCAGAACTTGATCGAACCAGTAGCTGGAACTGGTAGCTAAAAACACCAGCGTGGAGCATGTCTTTGTGCCAAGAGGGAAAAACGGCTCGTTTCGAGGATGTCCGACGGTTTTAAGGTGAAACTTGGACCACCAATGGCTCGAGGACAGCCAAAGGAGTGCTAGCATGACGGTGGCTCACTGGCATAGGGCCAATGACCAGCCGGCAAGGACAAGGAAACCAACGGGCGAGAGAGAGAGAGAGAGAGAATGGGGGAGGAAGGGGAGAGAGTTAGGGCATGTTTAGCAACTTGCCAAATAGTGCTAATTTCTGTTCTTTTGTCTGGGAGTAGATTTGAAACAGAAATCCATTTGATAAAATTTTTGTTCCCAGTAACAAATTTTTATTTTTTTGTTCCCAGAAATTTTGAGCACTATGCCAAACGTAATTCTATTTAGGAATTGAAATTTTGGATAATTATCAAATGGCTTAAAATGTTTAGAAATAAGTAGGCCTAAAAATATGGCCAGCCCCCAAATTATGGTGGGAAATTTTTTTATATACGCCTTTTATTTGAATCCTAGCCTTAGATTAATCTAAGGGCTATAAATGTTTGTTTCTTGATTAGCTCCTCATTGGCCCATTTCAAGTCACATGGATTGATGATTTGGCACAATGGATGGCTAGGATGATCTCATGATGAATGGCCAAGATCATTTGTTTAGCTATTAAGAAAAGCTCCCATTGGTTATTTTAAGTTGACAATGATAAAGGGCATTTTGGTCTTTTTGTCAAATAAGGGCATTTTTGTAATTTTATGCACAAGGAGAGAGAGAATTGGTTGGCCAAGGGTTGGCTGGTCGGAATGGGTACTAGTTGGCTGGAAGTCAATCGAAATGGCCTTTACAGCCTTGGTCGATCAACGCCTGTCAAACCGAGTTGACTCGGCCCTTGGCCAGCTCGATCTTGGTCCAATTTCCTCTATTTTTGTCTCAAATTTCCCATTCTTGATCTAATTAAGTCAAATTAAGAATTTCCTAAGTGAATCAGATCAAGTTGAATGAATTAGATTGAATTGAAATGACTTGGTTTGATTAAGTTGACATGAAATTGTTTAATTCTACCAATTTCTATTAAAATTGCCCCGTGAACTAGATCAATATGTACAATTAAAGTTCAATTGGCCAAATTGAAGCTCCACTAATCAATTTGAATGTTAGTTTAGAATAGGTTTAGATGAATGAAGTCGATTATGGCATTCTGTCTTTGACTTTTCATTTACATGTTCACTAATTTGGTCAAAGTTGATATTAGAATTGAATTCCATTCAACCAATTGTATTCAGTTTTGGCTAATTTACACTAATCATAAAGAATCGATTTGGAACCCCTGATTGGGTCAAAATTTGGGAAATTTTGAAATAACTTGTCATCTTGAAATTGACCTGACAATTGGATACGTTGTGACCTATAGATCAAAAGTCATAAAAAAAAAAAAAAAAAAAAATCTCAAAAGGCAAGTATAAATGAACTAATGTTGTTTTTTCATCGATTAGGTTTCAAATTCTTGAATTGGGGAAAAGTTGATTATTAATTAATTTTTGTAAAATTTATGATGCCAAAGTCAAATTGAAGTAAAAATAGGTTGATTTGTAAGTTTTTCCATTTTATTATTTTTTTGGAAAAAGGTTAACCAAAAGTTGACTTTTCAATGAAAAAGTCAAGGGTCAAACTCTGATTTTTTCTAAAATTGAAAATATAGAGATAAAATTGTCACTACTTGGGTGTATTTTGTGCAAAAAACCAAATTTTGACCAATGTTTGATTTTTTTATCACAGTTTGATAAATTAAAGTCAACTTTTTGACTTTTCGAAATCAAAATGCAAATGACATGTAAATGAAGTGTTTATGTTTATTCAAGCGTTAAATAACTCTTTTTTGGGTTGGGAAATAGATCAGGTTGTGATCAATAATCTAAATCTCAAATTCTTACTTTTACATGACATGTTACCTAAAAATCAAGTGTCAATAGCACAATCAAGGATTGATTTTCATTTTTGTCAGGTCTTGTTGGCTAAACATCATGTGTCAACTAGGACTATAATTATATTTGATCAGATCAAATTAGATGTATGTAGGGGTGAAATTGAGTCAAGTCGACTCAAGCAAACACATGTTGGGCTTGAGCTCGACCAACTCAAAGTCCAAAACTCAATGCAAACTCGCTTGAATATTTTTTTTCTCTACTCAGACTAGACTCTATACAAACCCAATATTATTGAGAGTTGCTCAACTCAACTCATTCTGAAGTATATAAAATTCAACACACTTTATTTTTTCTCACTCGATCAAACTCAGCTTGATTTGAAATACTCGCATTTGCCCCTTTTTTTTATATTTAAAAATGTATTAAAGAATGAAAGTGTAATTATATAGTAAGAAGTATAATTTTAAGTACATTTTACATTATTTGTCACTAAAAATGGTAAGGAAAATCTATATAAAAACTAATATGCTCGATTAAGCTCATGAGCAGATCCAGCCAAGAATCTTTAAACTCAAACTGAACTCGACAAACTAACCAAGTTACTTGAGCATGACTCAAGCTCTAAAAAAGTTGAACTGATCTCGCATAGGCCACGAGTCAAGCTATTGTCATTTTCCTCTTTATATCCGAGCTTATGCAATAGGTATTGAGGACAACTTATCATGGATTGAGAGTTGGGCACTCAGTTGGACCCAACCCCGGGACAAAAGTGCCAACTTATCAGGGACATTGTCGAATTACTTTAAAATTAGCCACCCCAGGTTCTCCAGCACCGTTAAATTTACGAATGACGTGTCTATATTCGTTCCACATTTCTGATATATGCTATGAGACATATATTCTTTCTTCAGCATGTTCACATCTTATTTACAACTAGACTAATACACTCATATCGCAAAAAGATACGATGAACGTGTTAATATGTCCACACAAGAAAGAAAAACCTTAAAAATGTCAATCCGCGGCCGCAAGACTTACATAAACTGTCACAAAATCATAACATATCACTCCACGTACTTCATATATCACACACCCTCACACGCATTTATATAGTCACTTGATCACGATCTCTCTCATTCGTCATCGAGAAAGACATCAGTGAGAACCTTCTTGGAGTGAAATGAAGTCCTCAATAGCTTTATACCCTTCACAGTTACAAATCAAATAATTAATAAAGGACATTTACTTTATAAGTTCTGTATTAATGGTGAACACGATCTTGATTTAACCTACAAGCATATACATAATGGTACAAAAGCTAAAATTTTGATTAATCGATATATACCAAAAAATTGTTGAGAATATTTTTTATGGAACAGAGCTAGTAACATCTCTTTCACATAAGTCATGTCGATTAAAATTCATTTGTAATTTGTACTTCTTTAAAATAGAGTTTCCACAAATCGTTGAGTCACTTCTAAAATCTAAATATAACCTAATCGTAAGGGATGGCATGGGCTTACCTCGTCCATTCCCAAGCTGACCACCTTCTCCTCAAGATGCCCAATCTCCTTCACGTTGAACTGGGTAAGCAAAGTAATGCTCGAAATAGTCGACATTGGCTTCACCTCCAGATCGTCCATCACCATGTACGTAACCACCCCGTGCACGAAACCACCCTTGCTGTTTGATTCAGCTGCTGATGCCGCAGCAGCCGTCGGGTTACCATCCAGTGGTTTGACAAGAGTGAATGTTTCGTTCATGGAATTATTGCACTGGGGACATTTTGCAGAGCGGTCCTCCGCCACATAGTTTGAACAGTTACTATACGAACGGTAAGAGCACCTGTAGTAGGTTTTGGGCGTTGAATCTGAAGAAGTCTCGGGCAATATAAGAGGGATTTCAGAGACACAGGAGGGCGCTTTGGGTTTCAAGAGAATTTCTTTCTTGGAAGATTCGATGTACACATCGTTCAGCTTCTCCACGCTGCCGTATAGATTGCCTAAACTGCCCACCATCCCAGATTTTGTGAGAAGCTGGATCACAGTTCCCACCGGCAATGCAAGGATGTGGAAGAGGAAGTCGACAAAATCTTTGCCCGCTTCAGCAAAGAGCACCGTACGGTTGCTCTTGTTGATCAGAAGCTTCAAGCTCACTTTGTCTGTCGCCATTCTTTTGGTCACCGTATGCAGAGAGGAAGATGAGACTTATGTCAATGCTCCTTGTAAGTAGATAAAATGAAGATTTGGTCGATCATCATATGTGCAGTGGCAGTATTTATACATATTAATGGCCAAATTGTTAAGAAACGGAGGGAAATGAAAAGGGCAGAAACAAATGAAGAGTCAAGGTGCTGCAAAGCAGTTGTTATGATCTCGGAGAGATTAGAAGTGTTGGTCAAATTGAAAACCGATCAAATACTTGAACGAATCAAATATATGTTCATGCACGTTCGGATCTTGTAACTATTTGTCTTCCGGTAACTAATGAGGACTCATTCCAAGTCTGTAATTTTCTCCAAGTTAAAAGAAACAGCTCTACTGAAGGAGGAGGAAGACGAACAAGAGAGATTATTGTATTCTTGCAAATGAATTTGTATAGTAATTATATTGGTGTAGTCTGTCTCGTTTATATTACTTATCTAGATCCATCTGGATTGGCCAGGTGCATGTAATCTGATTTCACAAAATATTCATATCCAGTAATAGAATTTTTATTTCTTCTCACTATTCAATGAAGTATATACAATAAATTACCAATTTGTTATCTCCCCATCAGTAATGAGAATTTTATCTAGGGTTTACTTCCGTCTCGTTCCAGTTTTATCTCTTCTTCATTCAGTTCTTGGTAGGCCAACTGCCAATTGAACCGGGTGGGAAACTATGTAATCTAATATGCTCTGTGGTATTGGGTAACTAGTTTTTTTTTTTTTGGTTGAAAATGGGTAACTAGTTGAAAGGGTCGAAAAGGACGTAGAAAGTTATTCAAAAGTCATTCTGAAGGAATTGGATTTGGGACGAGGAAGGGCAGACCGGTCTCTCAAGAAAGATATTTATAGCTCCTCTTCACGTTATGCAAAAAGAAAATGAGGTTCGTAGTTTAGACCGCTAGTTCTTCTTGCTTACTCTGTAGTGCCTCGTCAGAAAAAATGGAATTCCTAATAAGTCACGCTTCATGCCAGACGGAGTTCAATCGGAAAAAGAAGTTTAAAGGATATCATGTTGCTAACTCTATTTTTTAAACTCTATTTTTTAAACTTTCTCGATGTGGCTTTCTAAATCATATCTTGTACTGAGATATTGATTCCTTTTTTCATACTATTGTCTCTAACATCAGAATTAAGTTGAGTTCATTTAACGAGGATCTATTTGACAGTCACCACTCTGAGCTTTGATCCAAGTTGATCACGCTAGATCATCACAAATTCACGGAAATATTTCAAATCAAGCTGGAATCAGAAAGGCACAATCGGGAGAAATATGCAAATCTGCAGAAGTTTCATGAAGAAACATCTACATGAATACTAAAAACAACTCCGGTTGGGGAAAATCGTCAGCGAGGCATGTTGACATGCAGAAGCCTCGTCTAAATTGATGCGAGTAACAAAAAAAACGAGAGCATGTCTACTTAAAGTTGTTTCTTCTAACACTATCTTACAAGAGCGTCAACTGAGCTCAAAAACACAAAGTGATAACGAAATGCGCACCTCTGGATCGTCGCTTCGACCCTGCAAGTATGGGGCAGCTTCTTCACAAGCCTTGGTCACAGAGAGAGAGCTTTGCCTTTCTTATAGAGGAGTTCCGGAAATGGCGGGGCTATTGAAAAGGTTGACACTTTTCTTTTGGGTCGGGATGGGACAGAAAGAAAATTATCGAGACAGGTCCTTCGTTCCTTCCTAGCCAAGTTTTCGCTGTAGCACAGCACTGTCATGCTTCTTGAGGAAGTTCATAGGGTACACAGTTCATTGTCAACAACAGAGGGCTAATCCGATGATGACAACTAACATGATTAAGTTTCATTTTGACAATCAAACTTTCGGTCTTCATACTTTTGACTCTTTTATTATGTGCTTAAACGCATTATATGAATATATTAAAATATTCCTCACGTAGACATTGATTTGTTTAAATATATATATAGACAAGAGTATAACATTTTTTCCACATTAAAAAATGATTAATTGAACTTTTCACTGACTTTTCTTGACTCGATTTGAACATAGAAGATATAATTTTAAATTTTTTTCCAACTAATAGTCATAACCAGGCCTTATACTCCATGATCCACGAAGCCCACATCTTTATTACATAGGTATGGCGGAAATAATGCTTACTTTTGCAACAAAACACAATATTTTGAAATTCTTGCAATTGGATTCAAATGGCAATAAATCTAGGACTCGATTTCATATATTGCAAAATGAGGATTATTTTGAAATTCTTGCAATTAGATTACATTATTAAAAATGTTGAGGACTTAGATTGTACTTTGTAAAAAAGTTTGCACTTTAGTATAATTTTCTTTAATTAAAAAATCATAATAAATTATATCATATATTTAGTAAAAAAAATGTGAGAAGACATTTAACTAATTATGTCTAATAAAAAGTGAAATCGGTTTGAGACCTAATTAAAATGAAAAAATAAATTTCCTAACCTCGGATAAAGCTTCCTTTTGCTTTATCGGATTCTTATCTTTCCAACTCCCCCTTTTTTTTTTCTTTCTTGGGGTTCGTGTTCCTCTACTTTGGAAAATGGGGACGCAAAAAGCGCGGATCTGGCAATTCGACTGAAGACCATGCCATAGTGACTCGACGTCAATTAGTAACGTGAAATAAGAAATAAAGAGAGGAGTTGGACAAAGCTGGGTGCTGGTCGACCCCGCCCACTTGTTGAGGATCATTGCTTCCCTCACCTTTCTCTTCCGTCTATATGTTTTCCTCCTCCTTTTTTTTTTTGAGAATAAAATTTAACAAAACCAGCATAGGGTAAATTTGTCACAAATCTTTCTTTTTTGGGGTTTTTGGTGGTCAAAAAAATATCTTCTTCAAAATTGAAACTTAACTCTTATACTTTTTTTTGAGAGAAAATATTCCGTGATTCCATAACACCACATGAATAGCTGGTATGACTAGCACTTTTTACTCACATCCATTCTTAAATTGACACATGTCCATAAATGTAAAATCAAATTAACAAAATTCAATAAATGCTCTCTATTTAGCCATAAAAGCCTATTCGCTTCATTGGAGTTTTTTTTTTGTCGAGCTTCCTATTTTAACTCTCGCTCTCGGACTTTTACCATATCTCCTTGCAAAGCATAGAAGTCAAACCCACACCCGAAACTATATTGTCCCTATCCTAACCCCGGAAGATGGGGATTCGAACCCCAACCTTCTCATTCCATGTTGGAAAGATGACCAAGCAAACTCTAATAATTGCTTCATTGGAGTTGTCGAGCTTGAATTATGCACTCCCGTCGTCACTATGCGACTAACGCCACATCCAAGCCAACTGCCATCACTCTTATTGCCAAATTTGGAGATCTCGAGCCATAGTTGCCCATCAAGAAGTTAACCACCGTCGCTCGAGGCTATAGATGAGTTGCCATCACCAGATCTGAAAGTCTAGAGCCATGGTCATAGATTTAGAAGTTCGCAAGGCAGAACTGGTGACTCCAAATATGAACACCAACGACAGCAAATTTAGAACTCGATTTCAAATGGTGCAAAATGAGGACTTTATAGTATTTAAAAAAAAACGATTAGGGCTTGTTGTGCTCTATAAAATAGTTTGGACTTTTTGTGTAATTTTTGTTACTTAAAAATAAATCTCAATAAATGATATCATATATTTGGTCTACATAATACACGGACTTTTTACTAATTATGTCCGACCAAAAAGTGAGATTGGTTTGAGGTATAATTAAAATGCAAAAAAAATGAACTTCCTAACCTCAATGTGGAATAATGATTCCTTTTGTTTTATAAGATTCATAAATCATATGTTTCTTTCTTCTTGTTTTTTGCTCCTATTGCTCCTTTCAAACATGCGGACGCAAAGGTGCCGATGTAGCAATTTACCTGACATCATTAGTGGCATGGAATAAAAAATAGAGAAAATTGGACCGATCATCATTGCTCCCCACACCTTCCTCTCTCCTTGATATGTTTTCCTCTTCTTCTCTACTTTTTTGTCTACCTTTTTTTTTTTTTTAATAACTTCATGAAAATTGAAACTTCCCTCACGTCTGTTTTTTTAGAAGAAAATATTAGGTGATCCCATAATACAACATCAATAATTGATATGGTGCCCATTATTTAAATACATCCACTCTTAAATTAACACGCGATTAATGTGATATCAAATAAACAAAACTGAATATATGCTCTTTGTTCAATCATGGAAGCCTCTTCGCTTCGATGGAGTTGTCGAGCCCACCCTCCGTTCCTCCCCTCCTCATCACCACCACAAAGCCTCTTGCCACATCCAAGCCAATCATCATTGCTCACGGCCACGGACAAGCCACCATCGCCAAATTTGGATATCTCAACCCATGGTTGCATATCCGGAAGTCGACCACCGTCGCTCGTGGCTATAGCCAAGCTGCCATCACCATAGCCATGGTCGTAAATCTGGAAGTTCACAGGCTAGATCTGGTGCCTTTAGATCTGGATTAGCGATGTCAATGGTCCGTATTATTATTTTTCAAAATTTTTGCGATTGGACACTATTGGAGATATCGTTGCTCCTCGATTTGATTATGGTGAAGATACTAATTATATAATTGATCTGATTGTCTTTGATTGATTCATTGGAATATTACAGAATATTTTATTTTCCTAAATTAGCTAGACTTCATGTAATATAAAAGGAGTGTAATTATACAACTTCATAATGTGAAAGCAATACACACGTTCTTATCCCAACTTTCCTCCATTTTTGCTTTCTATCAGTCTATGTTCAAAGTCTGGTTCCCCATCTCCCAGTGATCCTCCCTCGGATCCACACCAAAACCCAGCCGACTTTCTAAAGAAAATCAGACGGCGGAGGAGTAGATTGGGCACTCAGACCTGCCTCAGTCTCGTGTAGGGCAATTCTTTCCAGGATCTGATCCAACGCAGGCGCAGGCACATTTAGGGCAATTTCCTTTGAGCCCATACGTCCAATGGGTTCCTATCCAGGTTCAGCCCTTCCAAGGCCACCCTGCCCAAACACAACCCATTTCGGGCGACACGATTTTCCCAAGCCTAGTGCAAGCGGGCTCTGTGGAGGATAATGGGCCAGAAGGAGGACCACATCCTATGGCCGAACCCATTCCAGTGATTGAACCAGGTCGGCGAACCCGGCCTCAATTTATAGCCGTTGTCTCTACCCTTTTGTAGGTATCGCCGGCGGCCAGCCGGAGCTTGGAGACCCCTTTTACACTTCCACCGCCGATGGCCTAAAATTACACCTCATCACACAACAATTCTCGGGACCGGAAAATTATTCTATTTGGTCCTGAGAACTCCAACATGCCCTAGTTACTAAAGACAATGATGGATTTATCGATGGAAGGGTGCCGATTTCATCCGACGAAAGGCTTGCACGATACTGGAGAAAGTGCAATAAACTCGTTTGGACATGGATCGGCAACTGTCTCACCCCAAGGTTGCCATGGGACTACCTTCGGTGGAGGATGCAAATTTTTCTTGGGATAACATTAAAGAGATGTACGGGAAACTCGATAGGACAAAAGTTCTTGGATAACCTAAACCCTATCCGAGTTGAAACAAAACAACTTCTCGGTCACCGCCATTTTCAACCGGCCATCAGCCCTATGGAATGAACTATAAATGGCAGAAGAAAAACTTGAAGGACCGGAGGCTACACTCACACAATACCGAGCAATCAAGGAACCGAAGAAAGTGACAGGATCCTTACTCATATTGAACGAGAGTTATCTACCCTTTCGAAGCTAGATCCTCGCCATGGATCCCATACCCTCGCTCGGACTGATTTATCAACTAGCCATGCAAGAGGAATCCCAACGCCTCCTGTCCACAATATACTTGATGGTCGGCAAGCATGATGTCCTCACAACGACAACATCCCAGGTCCTAGTCATGGATGTCCTCCTTGCTCAGGCACAGCGCTAGGTTTCCCGAGCGAGGAAGATAAACTCACTTCTTTCAAGATGGACGGACATGTCTCCACGATCGAACAGTCCAGGGTGCTCCGGAAGCTCATTGCAAATCAATGGCCGAGATCTAATCGTGGGAATCTTATGGCTTAGGGATTGCGGCGCAATCCGACAGCCGTTCTCTTATCCTGGTCGCGCCTAGCTCTGATGGCGCGGATCATGCCACCTCAGCACCAACATGGAAGACAACGAACGGCTGAGATTCAACCACATCTTCCAGATCCAATAGTCAATATTCCAACAAAGGAAAAGGCAAGTTTGTGATTATTATAAACGCCATGATCATACAAAAGAAGATTGTTGAAAATTGCATGGAAACCCAGGGGAAAAGAAAAGGAAAGATCGAGAATTTCCGGTCACAGCAAATGCTAAAGGTAAATCAGCCCATCGACAACAATCAATTCCAGGAAATCATGAGAAGTCAGCTAGGAATGCAAGACAAAATGGCTAGTTATGCAAGTATATCTTATTGCCTGATGAGCTCTATTTCATCTGAAATATGTATTGTTGATTCAGGTGCTAGTGATCATATCGTCTATGATGAACGTTTCATTTCCCATATTCATGAATTTCCTTACAACACTTATGTTTATCTTCTAAATGGAAGCGACACCACCGTCACAAAAATTGGGAATGTCGAATTCACTCCATCCATCACACTTAAGAATGTCATTCTGATTCCGAATTTTCAATTCAATCGTATTTTCTTCTCCATACTTTGCAAAGACAACTCTTGTCGAATTTTATTTGATTCAAATATCTATTTATTTCAAGCCATTTTCACTGGGAAATTGATGGGCTTGAATAAAAATCATGATGGACTTTATTTTTTGACTACATTACCCAAAAATTTTGATTTTTCAATTTTTTTCCTGAATGAAGGCACCTTTTGTAATGCCACTAGTAATGGAAATCTCTCTTTATTCCATTAGTGTCTGGGACACAGTGGATCTTTTCCTCACCCCAAATGTACTATTTGTCCAAGAGCAAAACAAAAGTGATTACCATTCACTCAAAGTACAACATGTACTAAAGATGCTTTTGCTTTATTACATGTGGATATGTGGGGGCTGTATCACACACCTCATTGTGACAGGTTGGATTCTTTCTCACAGTTGTGGACAATTATACTCGTGCAACTTGGGTTTTTCTCATGCAATCCTAAACTAAAGTCCTCACTCATCTCAAAACTTCCTTGTCTTGATTAAAAATCAGTTCCACAAAATCGTCCAGCAAATTCATACTGACAATGCCGGTGATTTTTTCAACCTTGAATGTTCATCATTTCTTATATCGAATGGTATTCTTCATGAGAGTTCTTGTGTCTACACACCCCCAACAAAATGGGATTGTCAATAGAAAACATCACCATCTTTTAGAGGTGGCTCGAGCTCTAAAATATCAAGCTTCCATTTCTGAAGCGTTCTGGGAAGATTGTGTGATCACAGCAACTTACTTAATCAATCGAATGCCATCTCAAATCCTAAATGGATGAAGTCCTTTTAAGCTGCTCTTTGGCAAAAAATCAGATATCCATCATCTGCATGTCTTTGGGTGTTTATGTTATGTATCTATTATAGGCCCTCGGGATAAATTGGGACCTCATGCTCTCAAATGCATATTTATGGGATATCCCACTCTTCAGAAGGGATATTTGGTGCTTGATCGATCGACCGAACGATTCTTTCTTAGTCGGGATGTCATTTTCCACAAAGATATTTTCCCTTTCAAGGATGAGACTTCTTCAGAGGAACCATTAGATGAAACTAGGAATCGGCGTCCATTCTTAAGTGAGGAAGACCTATCACCTCCACAACTAGTTATGTTTCCTCATATGGTGCCCTCCACATCTAGAAATGAGCCCAGCTTATCATTGGAATAGAACGATTGAAATCGCACAATTAGACAAAGGAATCTATCTTGGTCAAAGGAAATTTATTTTGGAAATTATATTTGAAGCGGGGTTATCTAGTTCCAAACCGGTTATGATCCCAATTGACCATAATACCAAGTTAACAACAGTTGAATATGACAAGAGTGTGTCACCGTCAAACGAGGATCCATTACTTAAGAATCCCTCAATATATCAAAGACTTGTTGGGAAGCTCATCTACCTCACCATGACCAGAATGCTACGTCATACAAATTCTCAGTCAATTCATGCATGACCTAAAATAGTCACACATGAATGCTACATTAAATGTAGCAAAATACCTGAAGGGATGTTCGGGAATGGGAATATTATTATCATGGGAAAACAACATAGAGCTAACTGCATATTATGACATTGATTATGCTACTTGCCCTATGAGCAGAAAATCAATAATAGGATTATGAGTCAAATTAAGAAATTCTCTACTCTTATGGAAAATGAAGAGATAATCGACTATTTGTTTATCCTTCGTTAAGACAGAATATCAAGCGATGGCAAAGGCTGGTTATGAAATTATCCAGATAAGAGGATTACTTCGAGATCTCCATATATGGATGAGGGAGACAACAACTATGTTCTACGACAATGAATAAACACTTAAATTGGCAATGAATATGGTATTTCGTGAGAGGATGAAGCATATAGAAGTTGATTGTCACTTCATCGGAGACAAAATCTATGAAGGAGTAATCAAGACAATGGAAATAACAACATCAGAACAACCTGCAGACATCTTCACCAAACCTTTGTGTCAAAGGCAACATAAGCATCTACTAAGCAAGTTAGGCGTCCTTGATGTATATAGGCCACCAGCTTGAGGGGGAATGTTAGAAATATCGTTGCTTCTCAATCTAATTATGGTGAAGATACTGATCATATAACTGATCTAATTGTCTTTGATTGATTCATTGGAATATTACAAAAATATTTTATTTTCCTAGATTAGCTAGACTTCATGTAATATAAAAGGAGTGTAATCATACAACTTCATAATGTGAAAGCAATACATGCGTTCTTATCCCAACTTTCCTCCACTTTTGCTTTCCATCGGTCCATGTTCTAACAGACACCAATGATAGCAAATTGAAACTCGATTTCACATACTGACAATTGAGTACTTGATTGCATTCTTAAAAATGTTTGGGATTTGATTGTATTTTGTAAAAGATTTTTTAGTGTTTTTTCTTTAATTAAAAATAAATCTCAATATACAATATCATATGTTTGGTCTACAAAATGCACGAAGACTTTTTGCTAGTTATGTTCTACAAAAATTGAGATCGGTTTGAGATGTAATAAAAATGAGAAATAAATTTCTTAACCTCACGTAGGGATTATGATTCATTTTTCTTTATTGGATTCATAAATCATATGTTTTTTTTTTTCTTTTTTCTTCTTTTATGTGTTCGTGTTGCCCTTCTTTCTGAAAAATATATTGGGCAGGCCTAGCGCTCCACGTCGATGAATGATAGCTCCACCCTTTGAACCTCCACATGTTCAATGGACCCCACTTGTTAGGAGATTTCAAACCCTCTTCACCCCCCTCCCCGGGTTACTCTCTCTTCCTTCCCTCTCCCATAACCTCTTTTAGTCTCCTCTCTCTCACTAAGGTTTCATGAAATGAGAAATGAAGAGCAAAGAAGAAGTTGCTATCATGCATGCAAAAGCAAGCAAAGAATTCACGAAGATTGAACAACCAATCATTTCCATCAGTTCACATCAGTGAAATGGATGGAAAATTGGGTTAAGATGTCAATTTGAGAACGAGGCCTATCAATTCACATCAGTGAAATGGATGGAAAATTGGGTTAAGATGTCGATTCAAGAATGAGGCCTAAAAATTAGCTGAAAATTTTGGTTATGCACACTCTATTTTGTGAAGGTGATCTTAACTTTGCTTTTGACTAAGCTAGAGAGAGAGGGTTGCATGCACTTTAAAGATGATGAAGTTGACCCAATTAGAGTTTCTGAATCGATTCATCATTATGAGTGCAAATTAACAAAAATTGGATACAATTGATTGGATGGAACTCAATTTCAATACCAATTTTGACAAAATCACTTCCATTTGGCTTAATTTGATCAAATTAGTGAACATGCACTAGAAAAATCAAGGACAAAACGCCGTAATTGACTCAATTTCACTTGACCCATTCTAGACTAACATCCAATTTGACCAATTGAATCTCAATTGTGCACACTAGTCTAGTTCATGGTGTGATTTTAAAAAAGAATTGAGGAAATAAAAGCATTGCTTGCCAAATTAATCGAATGAAACCAATCCAATTGGTTCAATTTGCATTCAATTTGATTCAAGTCATTTGGGAATGTCGCGACCTACCCTCGGGGGAGGGAATAGGTTTAGGGGTATTGCCTAAAGGACGGGCCTAAGGCCCATGATCAGGCGCGGGCTCTCCCAAGCCCATTACCCCACGTGACATTGGGATATTCTTTAGAATTCTTGCACAAAAGGAGTCGCCACTAGCCTATTGGGGTCGGCTAGAAACCAAGTGAGGTATGGGAGTGTACCTCACTTCCTACGCAACCAGAGAATCTAGGGTCGGTGACTTGATTACATTAATTAATCAATTAATGCCATTTCGGTACCTAATTTTGTTCATTTTAACAAAATAAATTTTTGGCAAGCAATTTGGATTGATTTTATACCTATCCACTAACATATGAAGTGATCATGCAGGAGCACAAACATTGAAATAACAATCATTGCTATCAAGATCCTAATTGTAGTAAAATTAAATACGTGCAGTTAAACATTATTAAATATGCAGATTAAACATGCAACATATAATCAGAACACAAGCAACTAAGGGTTTAATTATACTAAAAGCAAAGCATAGCAACTTCTAACCGAACCCCGCTATTTTTGGATTTTCGAAAAAATCTTTTTTTCTTTTTTTAATTTTTTTAATTAATTAATTTTTTTAAATTTTTATTAATTAATTTTTAAAAAATCGAATTTTTAATGTTTTCTGAGTTTTTGAAATTTCGGAATTTTTTTTTTGAATTTTTGAATTTTTATCATTTTTTTTAATTTTTTATTTTTATAATTAAATTTATGAAATTTTTTTAATTTTTAATATATATTTAATATTTAATATTATTATACTTCAATAGAATGGGTTCGGACCGGGTAAACCCAATCCGGCCCGCGGACCCAACCCAAACCCGGATCCAATACTTTTGGATTTAAAAAAAAAAAAAAAAAAGATCCTTTCGGTAGTCTTTTCTCACCGCACACTCCCCTTCTGCGATTCCTCCTTCCCAAGACCAACTTTTCCTTTCTCTCTTTTTTTTTTTTTTTTTAATATTTTGTTTTACATTTTCATTTTTTTTTTATACTTTTCTTTTTCTCTTTCTTTTATTCTTTTTTTTTTTTTTTTTTGGGTCTTCTTCTCCTTCGTGCCTCGCCCCCGCACGCCTTCAACCCTCCCGAAGAGGGCCTTCTCCTTCCTCGCGACATTCCTCACCAAAATTCGTTTCTTTACCAAGACTAATTTGAACAACAACAATAACCAAAGCACTTAGCATCCTTTCTAACACCAAACCACCCCGACGCAAATCAACGCCGGCCATCTAACTCCGAGGGCCGCTACACCATTTTCGGATGCAAACGCCCACAGCTCAAGCACACATGATTATTTCATGAAAATCGCATGGAATCATGATGAAAACATGAGAGACGACGGGATCCAACATATATACGAACAAGCGCAAATTAAACCGAGTTTGAACGCGGGTTTTTCTCGGTTCTCTTTGAGACATTTTGTCAAACACTGGGTGTGCGATAGCTAAAAGAGGGCATACGGCTCACTTGAGGCTTGAATCCAAGTAAAGATCAACACAATATGCACTAGGACATCTATGAGCTTTCATGGAGGACCGGTGAAGCCGAAGCTCATGAGAACAGGTCGGCCGTGAGCTCCGGCCCGAGACCTCGAAGTGAAGCAAGAAGCCTACCTGGTTCGGATGGCGAGCTACGAGCGTACTCCGGCAACGGCGACGCGCTCTCCCCAATCATCTCTCTCTCCCCAGGGTTTTCCTCCTGCTTTTTCGTCCCTTCTCTCCGCTCGATTGGCGTCGGGAGCTGCAGCGACAGGTACGATGAGTCGACGCTCGGAGGGCAACGGCGGCGTCGCAGCTTCGGGCTGCAGGCCTCGCAGGGGGTAGCGGTGGCGCAGCGAGGGCTGCCACCACGACTCCTCCTCCCCTGTGTTTCTTTCTCATTTTCTTTTTTTTCCATGTTCTTTTTTTTTTTTGTGCTCGCTCCCCCCCTCTTCTTCTCTCTTCCGAGCTCCCTTTTGTCGATCCTTTGGCTCGCACGCGGGTGCGAATCGGCTCCGACCTCTCTTCCCCTTCCAATGCTCGCCTGCCCCGCGAGATGATGATGTCTCCTCTGCTCTCGCCCTGCTTCGGCCGCCACTTCTCCACGCGAACAGTGCTTTACCTTCGCTCGTTCCCCGTGCAACAAGTGGCTAAGGGAGAAGACAACGGGGCGGGCCGAGCCGGAGGAAGAAGAGGGTCGGGGCCGCGTGAGGGAAAAGAAAAAGGAAAAAAGGAGAGGAGAGGGATTGGGCCCAGCTCATGCGGGGGGGGAAATAAAGGAAAAAGGGCCGGGTCGGGCCAAGGCCGAATCCGACCCGACCCGGACCCGCACAACTCTTCTCTTCTTTTTTTTTAAGAAAAATTAATAATTAAAATTTTTGATTTTGATTTTGATTGATTTTTTTATATATATTTTTTATTTGTTTTATTTGTTTTATTTGTTTTTTTGTTTTTAAAAAGGAAGATAAAAATTATGTGTCAACAGCTGCCCCTCTTTGAATGTAGCCTCGAAGAGGTTGCAATCAAAGATAGAAGACACATAAATTATTTTGGTGATAGAAAGACCCTAGGTGCATATGCATGTATTAGGTTGACGAAAAGGACTCATAACTATGGAAATGCGTCTTGTCAATAAGAGGAAGAAAGACTTCGGGCTACAGAGGCCCACCGAGTCATAAAAAGTGAGGAAGACTCCAGGATACAAGGCTCTCCGGGTCATAAGAAGTGAGGAAGACTCCAGGATACAAGGCTCTCCAGGGTCATAATAAGTGAGGAAGACTCCGGGATACAAGGCGCTCCGGGTCATAAGAAGTGGGGAAGACTCCGGGATACAAGGCGCTCCGGGTCATAAGAAGTGGGGAAGACTCCGGGATACAAGGCTCTCCGGGTCATAAGAAATGGGGAAGACTCCAGGATACAAGGCGCTCCGGGTCATAAGAAGTGGGGAAGACTCCAGGATACAAGGCTCTCCAGGTCATAAGAAGTAAGAAAGACTCCAGGATACAAGGCTCTCCGGGTCATAAGAAGTGGGGAAGACTCCAGGATACAAGGCTCTCCAGGTCATAAGAAGTGAGAAAGACTCCTAGATACAAGGCTCTCCGGGTCATAATAAGTGATGAAGACTCTAGGATACAAGGCTCTCCGGGTCATAAGAAATGGGGAAGACTCCAGGATACAAAGCTCTCCAGGTGATAAGAAGTGAGAAAGACTCCAGGATACAAGGCTTTCCGGGTCATAAGAAGGGTGGAAGACTCCAAGATACAAGGCTCTCCGGGTCATAAGAAATGGGGAAGACTCCAGGATACAAGGCTCTCCGGGTCATAAAAAATGGGGAAGACTCCAGGATACAAGGCTCTCCGGGTCATAAGAAGTGATGAAGACTCCAGGATACAAGGCTCTTCGGGTCATAAGAAAGTGAGAAAGACTCCAAGATACAAGACTCTCCAGGTCATAATAAGGGAGGAAGATTGAGGTCTCATCATGTAAAAACGAGTTTTGACCGAGTATGATAGTCTCACCGTGTATGAACAGGTTTCGACTATGAGGCAAACAAGCATGGTTTACAGATGAACCCACCAATCTTGGAAATGACATGGTTTAAGGTTAACCATAAACCTTTGGGGGATGACATGGTTTAAGGCTAATCACGAACCTTTGGTTTTTTTAGGGAAGCACCCGCTAACCCCCTAGAAAACAGCATGGCTTTACTGATGAATCCTGTCAAACTTAACTTGAGCAAATGTCATTAGAGACGTCATCAAGAGACGTATTGGCAATATTGTAACATTAATTGAACAAAATAATCAAGCTAAGTCCGATTGCTTTAGAAAAACATTCGATGTCCATCAGCATCATGTGGCACAAAACTGTCATCTTGCTCGTGGATATATCATTAATCATCAAATTTTCTAGGAGGGAAGTTCTCATCAGAATGGCTACGACTCAAGAAAAATGGTTCATTAAGCATGCCAAACTATAGCTTCTTAGTCAGAAAGGGTTTCTCCCGCACTCTCAATAAAATGGCTACTTGATTCCAATGCTCGCCTGCCCCGCGAGATGATGCTGTCTCCTCCGCTCTCTGCCCCTGCTTTCGGCTTCGCCACTTCCCCACGCGAGCGGCTGCTTTCTGCTTCGCTCGTTCCCCGTGCGACAAGCGGGCGAGGGAGAAGACAACGGGCGGGCCGGGCCGGGCGGAAGAAGAGGGCTGGGCGCGTGAGGGAAAAGAAAAAGAAAAAGGAGAGGAGAGGGATTGGGCCCGGGCTCATGCGGGGGAAATAAAGGGAAAAAGGGCCGGGTTGGGCCAAGGCCGACTCGACCCGACCCGGACCCGCACGACTCTTCTCTTTTTTTTTTTTTTTTTTTTTTTTAAGAAAAATTAATAATTAAAATTTTTTTATTTTGATTTTGATTGATTTTTTTATATATATTTTTATTTGTTTTTTTTTTTTTTTTTTTAAAGGAAGATAAAAATTATGTGTCAACAGGGAAATTTATAATTCAGTCTACTTGGATAAAATCAAGAAGAATTAGAACAAGATAGGATCAAGAACCGAACCAATTCAATTCGATCAAGCCCTGGTCAACTTGGTTCTACCAGGTCAACTGACTTGGGCCAACATTGACCGGCCGATTTTTCCGGCCAGCCATCCAACCAACATAGCAAGGCTGGCTAACCAACCCCCTCTCTCTTGCATAGCAAAATGACTAAAATGCTCATACTCGACAAAAAGACCAAAATGCCCTCAATCATTGACAATTTAAATCAACCAATAGATATTTTTCCTAATAGCTAAGCAAATAATCTTAGCCATTCATCATGAGCCCATCCAAGCCATCCATTGTGCCATGTCATTGATCCAAGTGAATTGAGATGAGCCAATGAGAGACTAGCTTAATGAGGAAGTAACCATTTTAGACCATTGGCTTAATCCAGGGGCTAAGATTAAAATATGAGGGAGTATATATGCATCTTTCCCTCAAAATAAGGGGCCAGCCATTTTTCGAATTAGTCTCTCGCTTTGCCACTAGATTTTAGCCCCTCACTAGCCGCCTTTCCAACAAATCATTAGATTACCAACGTCCTTCAGCCACCTCCTTTACTGGTCATAACAATCACTCCACCTGAGGACCACAGGACGACTACCAAATTAGCTGATCTTCATCTCCGCTTCACTACCGTGCTTCACGCCGATGACCAATCTAGCCAAGTCAAATGCCAACTCCGATGATCTGACGACCTCCTTTGGTGTTTAGACTATTCCAACAACGATCCTATGGCCGGAGCTTGATTGAAGCCTCACCAAAACCCTATTATTTGCTTTATTTTGTCAATTGTTCATTTGAGTTGATTCTCACATCTATCTTTCTCTCATCATTTCAGAGAGTCATCAAGCTTTCCATGCGTATTCCAAGAAGTCATCAAGGTAAATATGGAGGCTGAATTGCTCAATTGAGTGACGCAATGTTCATTGACAAGGTTAATTCTTCCTAAACTTATATTATGATGAAGGATGATGGACATTAACCCATTTAGTAATAATTATGGTTGTACTGCAGTTTTATGATTTGTAGCTGTGTCGAGAAGCAATGTAGTTTGCGTGTTTGGTGACACCTGTTTTAGAGTTGCATGTGAAGCATCTTGAAGTAGGGTGAGGCAGCATCTAAAGGCTTTCTCATTACTTAGATAGGTCTTTGGAGGTACTCAGCCTTTTGTGCTCTAGCATAGAGTGAACATTTCTTGGAAAAAGCCTTTAGGAAAAGAGGCGAGTGAGAGGCACTCATTATACGAAAGTAGTCATGCAGGTAGAAATGGTCAACACTACTTCGACTAAGGAAATAGATGTGATGACTTAATCATAAATATTCACAAGTGACAGGACTCACCTTACAAAAAACAAGCGAACCAAATGACAAGTGGAACAAATTAGAGTCCACATGGTATAGAGGCAGTTGTGTTATATAGCTACGATGTGCTTTGATTGTGCAATATTGTAGCCTATTTGTTTAGTAATACATGTATTAAAGCTGTAGAACTTTAAAGGTGGGTGAAGTAGTTTTTTTACTACCGTTGTAAAGTGGTGGAGGAGGTGTTGCCGTTGTGGCAGTGCTATAAGGTCTTTGTCAAACACCTCGTAGAGCTCTTTTAAATTCCAACCACCGCTTGATTCATCCACCATTGAAGACCTACTTAGAAGAGATGGGATAGCCTCACATCTCCTTCCTGCTTGGCCGGTTGGATAGAGCAAGAACTTGCTTGGTCGGTAATGGGAAGTATCAATTATCTATAGTTATGGAGAAAAGCATAGGTATTGACTGGCCTATTATTGTGCATTTCCGAAAGGTCTCTCATTTTCATTCCTTCGTCCGTTGGATTAAACTCTCTCATATGCTCGAGATCTCTTTTGTATTTTTTTTACATTACCTCTACATTGACGAACTCGATCCATTTTTTCTACAATAAAAAATAAAGGAATAATGAAAATCTAGATAGACAAGCATGTGTCATGGGCCGATAGTTTCCTTGGCTGTGGAAGGGCCTGTGTGACGCCTGACGAGCGGAATTCGCCAAGCCAGCCTTTCTTCTATAGTTGTTTCAGTGAACAATACGGTGCATGCTTCTTCGTACGAGATCCTACCACGCCTAGCTTCACTCGTGCGTCTAGTCCATCGAGTGAGGTAGCAGGTTCATTTAGGCTCAACAACTAGTTTCGGCTTGCCATGGCCTCATCAAGAGAGCGGCATCAGCTCTCGACTAGTTTGTGCACGGAAGGCCAACCTCGCCTTCAAAGCTCCTAACTGATATAATCTTTCTATCCTAGAACTCCTAGCACCAACCATCCTGACGCTACTCCCACAGACCAGTTGTGTTCGTCCATTCTGCCTCCTCACTCTTCACTCGATAACCCTAAGCACCACTTACAAGTGTCATGAGTACGGGAGGATTCATGGACCGTGACATTCTCCTCCACTCAAATTCGCAACGCCCTCATTGCGATCTATTATGTCGCTTCCTTGCGTCCCTTAACCATTGATGCGACACTTTTTGGGATTTCACATCGAATAGTCATGCTCGCCCAACAAAACAAGTTTTACTCCATCGGTAGCCTCTTTTGATCTCTATTGCTCGGCCATTCTCAATCACCTGCACTTTCTTTGGCAAGTATGGCATTTTTTGCCAATCGCATCTTTTGGCAACACCATTTTTGCCTACTCAACTTCTTTGACCCAACGAACCAAATGGAGGTTTTTCCTTGTTGAAAACGTGGCAGTGGACCTCTTCTTCGAACTTACCGATCGATCTAAGAACGTTATCCCTATTCAACGAGGATTCAGTTCTTCTCCAACTCCCTATCAGCTCGGTGAGGAACCGACTTGTCCTAGCACCCATTGCCATCCTAGGAGCAAAGAGCCCAGCTTCGTTTGAGCACCCTTTGCCCCGGCCATTCACTTTCCGCCCACTAAGACCGGTACCCCTAGTACTTATCAATTCGACCAGCACTAGAGCAAGAAGTTCGATTCTTCGACTCACCCACTTATTGGAGGGATTCCTGCTTTGATACAATTTGTCACAGGCCGACAGTTTCCTTGGCCGCGGAAGGGCCCATGCGACGCCTGACGAGTGAAAATTCGCCAAGCCAACCTTTCTTCTATAGTTGTTTTAGTGAACAATGCAGTGAATGCTTCTTCGTACAAGATCCTACCACGCCCAGCTTCACTCGGACGTCTAGTCCATCGAGTGAGGTAGTAGGTTTCTTTAGGCTCAACAACTGGTTTTGGCCTGCCATGACCTTATCAAAAGAGCGGCATCAGCTCCCGACCGGTTTGTGCACGGGAAGCCAACCCCACCTTCAGAGCTCCTAAGTGATATAATATTTGTATCCTAAAACTCCTAGCACCAACCGTCCTGACACCACTCCCATAGACCAGTTGTGTTTGTCCCTTCTGCCTCATCACTCTTCACTCGATAACCCCAAGCACCACTCACAAGTGTCCAAGTATAGGAGGATTCACAGATCGTGACACATGCATGAATCATGCACTTATACTACTCGATAGTAACCCAACCACAAAACGATAGTATAGATGGGATTGACTTATATCAAGATTTGTAACATTAAAAAAAAAAAAAAAAAGAAAGAGTAATTTTTAGTGGAAAAGAGGTAGTTTACTTTTTTCTTTTGTCTTTCCCATCCTTTTTCTTGGGGCAATTCTACTTTTCGCTCTTTAAAGTTAAATTTCATTACAATTTCAAAGTAGTATGCACATGAGGGTTAAATGAGAAATTTAAAAGTGAGACAACCGACACTTTAGGCTTAAATATATAGATGTAGATATTTCTTCATTGTTTAACTCTAAGTGAGCATAGTATAGATTTATTTCAATAGACAGAATGATTGATTCAGATTCCAAAGATTTCTAATGGTGATGCTATATTCCTCTAAATTTAGAGTGAGCTCATTATTACCTAAGATGAAGGTGGATGTCTCTAGACGCCAACAGTGAGCTAGTGCTTGGATAAGGCTACCATGAATGCAGATGCACAATAGAGGAAGGAGTTGGCCAACCCTTGACCCCACAAATTTGCAGCTGACTTGCTCTAGCTTGCCCCATCATACGTTGAGCTACTCCTTTGGAGAGAGCATAATTCGATTGTCATACATTCCTATTATATATTGACCAAGACTCGAGACCGATCAACTATCATGGACCGACAAAAAAATACAATAAAGTAAGTAAATTGCAAGACGAAAATTGAGATTACTTCCTTTACCAATAACTAAGTAGCAATCATGGAGCCACGAGAATGATCGGACTAGTCATTGGCGTGCGGACTAAGTTGGGTCATCATGACTTTAGCTTGATCGAAGAGTCGACCCTAGTTGTGATCATGCGGATTTGGGTGGGTACTCTTAATACCAAGAAAAAAATTTCAAGATTGAGATGGGTGACTCGTACCGTACACATATAATCGAAGTGATATCCATCTCAATATCATCCTAGGGAATCCTATGCGGCCTAAGTCTGGTAGTAGGTTGTGTATACAAGACTGTAGTGTAAATGCATAAGCATGCGCAACAATTTATATGCAAATCTCACTTCAATAATTCAAAATTAAACCATACATTCCTACACCTCCCTACAAGAAAAATGGCCTACATCCACTCAGTGTTTTCAAGTTTCTAGTGGAGTCGCCTAGCTATCGTGACCCTCTCAAAGCAAGTGGAACCACCTTGGGGTTCGTTTATGGATTATTAAGCCTAAACTTAATTTAGGCTCTCCTAGGCTTTACTAAGCTCATACCAATCGTGACTTAGGGTTTAAATTCTTAACATATAAATGATTTTCAATTAGGAATCGTCATTAATCTATTTTTTGGTAGATCAATTAGTTACCGAAATAAGTAACATGAGATTTACTTCTCACACAAATCAGAGATTATGGGAACAGGGATTTTATTACGCTAGTTTTCTCTAACGTTATTTCGGTATATTTCTCTTTTACTTCATAATAATGTTTTGCAGGCAATTTTCATTGATTTTAATTTACTCCATAACATGTGAGGTGATTAGGTGAGTGCGCAACCATTATTTAACACTCAATAATTAGAGTGTTAAATAAATTATGGATAAGAATTACTTATTTCAAAACAATGAAAGCATTTGTAGTGTTAGCTAAAAAATCACATCACCATCCTAAATGTGATTTTAATTAGCTCTCAATTTCACTCACCTATTTATAAGGTATTCTCTTTTTTAATGGAAATTGTGCTTTATGTAATGTGTGCAATGCGAGCTTCCTCTAGATGATGCAATGACGTAAAAAAGTGATGATATTTAACTACGTTTCCTAATTGTAATGACGGATTCAACATAGGACTACCCTCGCATCGGATGCGATATCAATTAAATTAAACTAACATGGAATTTCTAAAATGACATACAATTTATATAAAGTGTTCTAACTCTAATGACAAGTAAAAATTAATATATAACTATTCTAACATGACATATAAATTCTTGTTACGCACATTCTTAATGACGTGCATTCTAGAATGACATGCAATTTAATTAAATGGCTTAACATTTTACCCCTAGATGACATGCGATTATTCACATGGCATGATATTGACATGACATATATGACGTACAAAGACGTGGCATTAATGATGCAAGCATGATGACATGGCATTTCATGATGACACAGCATGTACGGCATGTAAGTTTTTTTTTTTTTTTGACGAAAACAGAGGACCGTAGATTGATATCAACCAAAAGTGCCACCGTAGGGCATAATGTCAGTACAAAGCAAATCCAACAGGAGCGGTGGAGGAGAAAAGATCCAATTATGGGCTAGACTTCGGTGTTCATGTACGGCATGTAAGTTATGCACCTAATTTATATGAAATGCACGGGATATTGTTTGTATTTTTCGTTATATTGGTAATACATTGTCTAATATAAACCAGAAGTTAAATTAGGCCAAACCCTAAGTTAAAATGTTACCTTTACTAGATAAACCCTAACCTAGAATGCAGTCTTTAAGGGAAAAAAAAAAAAGCTATATAAACTTATTCTAGTTTATTCTAAGGAGATTGTCTATAATCTAACTAAATATGCAATATTATCCTAATATGCAATGTTTTATATTGGAATCTACCCTAATTTTATCCTCTATTTGTTCTAATTTTATCTAAGTCTCTTTATGATTTTCCTTTTTTAATAATAATAATAAAAAATCAAATCAAATCAAAATAAAAAGATAACATCCGCTGCCCAAGATATCATACATGTCCATTTAATTTTGCAAATGAAATTAACAAATCATATCATACGGCATGAGGATCAGATTGACCGATTTTCTATGCAAGTCGTATCTTGGGCATGAGTCGGACTGTCCATCATTTGCACTTTGCGAGATTCTGGTGCTATATTTCGGGGCATGTTTAATAGAACAAACAATCTTTAATTTTGATATGTGACTTATTAAATGGAAGCTTGGGAAGTCAAAGTTCATTACTCTAATTGGATATTTTTCTAGATTTCGACATTACGTAGCTCAACAGTCAAAAACTGAGATGGGTTTAGTGAATTACGAAAAACACAAAATATCAAATTTGTATTGTCTATATTTTATTGCTTCCTAAACATGATTCCGCTAGTCAAACGACACTAAGTATTCTATGAGCATCTCAACCATTGCGAATTCCTATATGCACTAGGCCTCTTCAAAATTCAACCTATCTAAGTTTAGAAACAAATCACCTTGTTCGATGTTACTCTGGCGATCAAACCAGCGATCCAGCCATCGTGATCACATCCACACCTTAACGAAATTGGCCAAGGATGCTCAGCGAGCATCTAGCAATGCTACAATATTAGTAAGTGAAACTTAAGAGCAAACTTGGTCTAATAAACTTCAAATGAAGGTAATGAAAGAATTAGGCAATCAGAATTTTTCCGATGATAATCTAATGGAACTTCGACCACAATCAATTCGATGACTTGTCAAAGATAAGTGTTGCAAGCTCAGGCTGCCAAGGAATCACCAAGAATTGTCCGAAACAGTAGCTAGAACTGGCAGTTAAGAACACCAGCGTGGAGCATGTCTTCATGCCGAGAGGGAAAAATGGTTGGTTTCGAGGATGTCCGGTGATTGTAAGATGAAACTTTGACTATCAATCGCTTAACAACAACCAAAGGAGTGGCAGTGTGATGCTGGCTCGCTGGTGTAGGACAAGGACAAGGGAATCGACGGGCGAGAAAGATAATGGTGGGGAGAGGGAGAGAGTTAGAGAGATAAAGTATATATGAAAATGTGGCCAGCCCACTCTCACCCCCACCCCCCAAAAAAAATTTGGTGGGAAAATTTTTTATATATGCCATTTAATTTGAATCCTAGCCCTTGGATTAATCTAAGGGCTAGAAATGTTTATTACTTGATTAAGTGAGCTCCTCATTGGCCCATTTGAAGTCACATGAATTGATGATTTGGCACAATGGATGGCTAGGATGATCTCATGATGAATGGCTAAGATCATTTGTTTAGCTATTAAGAAAAGCTCTCATTGGTTATATTAAGTTGACAAGGATTAAGGACATTTTGGTCTTTTTGTCAAAAAGGGCATTTTTTGTAATTTTATGCATAAAGAGAGGGTTAGTTGGCCAAGGGTTGGCTAGTCGAAATGGGTGCCAATTGGCTGAAATGGTCTTTATAACCTTAATTGATCAACACCTGTCAAACCGAGTTGACTCGGTCCTTAGTCGGCTCAATCTTGGTCCAGTTTCCTCTATTTTTGTCTCAATTTTCCCATTCTTGATCTAATTAAGTCAAATTAAGTATTTCATAAGTGAATTGGATCAAATTGAATGCAATTAGAGTGAATTGAAATGACTTGGTTTAATTAAGTTGACACGAAATACTTTAATTCCACCAATTTCTATTAAAATTGCCCCATGAACTAGATCAATATGTATAATTGAAGTTCAATTGGCCAAATTGAAGCTCCACTGATTGAATTGAATGTTAGTTTAGAATAGGATAAGTTGAATCAAGTCGATTAGGGCATTTCATCTTTGATTTTTCATTTACATGTTCACTAATTTTGGCTAATATACACTAATTATGAAGAACTAATTCGGAACCCCTAATTGGATCAAAATTTGGGAAATTTATCAATAATTTGTCGTATCAAAATTGGCATGATAATTAGATGCGTTGTGACCTATAAATCAAAGGTCATAAAAAAAAAAGGGGGGTTTTGGTAAAAGGTAAATAAAAAAAAAAGGGAGTTAATATCCTGAAAAACTAAAAATTGATACACTTATGATAAATTTACCTAAAACTAATTTTTTGACCACGAAAAAACTTTAAATTTGTACAATTGTGACAACTTCACCCCAAACTATTTTGTTTGATTGTCAAAAATCCCAAACTAATACATTTATAAATATACCATCCATTATATTGGATTAATATTATAATTTAAAAAAAACAACAAAAATGGTACAATTGTGACAAAAAGAAAGTAAAATCTCAAATAGGTACACACTCCAACTGCCATATATCATCAAACTCAGCAAATTAATTGTAAATTTAGCGGAAACTAACAAATGGTAAATTTGTCATAAGTGTACTATTTGAGGTAAATTTGTCAAAAGTATAACAAGTTTAGGGTTTTGGCAATCAAAATATTAATTTAGGATAAATTTGTTACAAATATACCTTTAGAGATTTTCAGGATATTAACCTTTTAAAAATATCTTAAAAGGCAACTAGAAACGAACTAATTTTGTTTTTTGGTCGATTAGGTTTTGAAATTCCTAAATTGGGGAAAAGTCAATTCCTGATTAATTTTGGTAAAATTTATGATGCCAAGTCAAATTAAAGTAAAAATAAGTTGATTTGTGGGTTTTTCCCATCTTCTTTTTTTTTTTTTTTGGAAAAAGGTTAACCAAAAGTCGACTTTGCACTGAAAAAATCAATTGATGGGTCAAACTCTAATTTTTTTTCTAAAATTGAAAGTGCAGAGACAACATTGTCATTGTTTGGGTGCATTTTTAGTTAAGAAAAAAAAACAAATTTTGACCCAGGTTTGATTTTTCTATCAAAGTTTAACCAATTAGGTTTAACTTTTTGACTTTTCAAAATCAAAATGCAAATGACATATAAATGAAGTGTTTATGTTTTTTCTTTTTCTTTTTTGTCGGTTCTACTTTATGCTTATTCTAATACTTGCTCTCAAACTTTTGTCCTACCTCCTTGTAGGGCGTAGGAGTCAAAACCCACTCCTGAAACTAAATCATCCCCACCCCAACCCCCTAAGAATGTGGGGATTCGAACCCCCCACCTCCCCCTTCTATGTTGGAAGGGTAGCCACTCGGGCAAACCCCAGTAATTAATGAAGTATTTATGTTAATTTCAATGTTAAATGACTCTTTTTGGATTGAGAAGTAGATCATGTCGCAATCAAGAATCTATTTCTCAATTTTTACCTTTACATGATGCGTTAGCTAAAAATCAAGTGTTAACATCACAATCAAAGATCGAGTTTTTATCTTTGTCAAGTCTTGTCGGCTAAAAATCATGTATCAATCACTACCATAATTATATTTGATCAAATTAAGTCAAATGTATGTAGGGGTGAAATTGAATCAAGTCGATTCAAGCAGACACATGTTGGGCTTGAGCTTGACCAACTCAAATTCCAAAACTCGATTCAACCTCGATTGACTACTTTTTTTCCCTACTCAAACTAGACTCTATAAAAACTAGACATTATTGAGAGTTACTCGACTCAACTTGTTCTTGAGTATATAAAATTCAACATACTTTATTTTTTCTCACTCAATCAAACACGGCTTGGCTTGAAACACTTGCATTTTCCCTTTTTGTTTATGTTTAAAAATGTATTAAAGAATGAAAGTGTAATTACATAGTAAGAAGTAGAATTATAAGTACATTTTGCATTTTTTGTCACTAAAATGGTAAGGAAAATCTATATAAAAATTAGTATGCTCGATTAGGCCCATGAGAAGATCGAGCCAAGTATCTTTAAGCTCGAACTGAACTCGAAAAACTAATCCAATTACTTGAGCATGACTCAAGCTCAGAAAAAGTAGAGCCGATCTCACATAGGCGATGAATCAAGCTATTGTCCTTTTCACCTTAATATCCGAGCTTATGCAATAGAGTTTCAAGGACAACTTCTCATGGATTGAGAGTTGGGCACTCAGTTGGACCCAACCCCACGACATAGGTGCCAACTTATCAGGGACATTTTCGAATTACTTTAACATTAGTTACCCCAGGTTCTCCAGCACCGTTAATTTTACGAGTGGCATGTCTATAGTGGTTCCACATTTCTGACAAATGCTTTATCATTCATTATAGGCTATGAGACTTATATTCTTTCTTCAGCATGTTCACTCATTTTTACAACCAGACTAATACAGTCATATCGCTAAAAGAGATGATAAACTTGCTAATCGTCCACACAAAAAAGAAAAACCTTAAAAATGTCAGCCCGCGCTGCACGACTTGCATATACTTTCACAAAATCAGAACATATCACTCCACATACTTCTTATATCACACATCCCCACACACATAGCCACTTGATCACGATCTCTCTCACTTGTCATCGAGAAAGACATCCGTGAGAACCTTCTTGGAGTGAAATGAAATCCTCAATAGCTTTATACCCTTCACAATTACAAATCAATAATTAAAAAAGGACATTTACCTTATAAGCCCTGTATTAATGGCGAACATGATCTTGATTTATTCTACAAGCGTCTATGATGATTGTACAAAAGCTAAAATTTTGATTAACCGATAAATACCAAAAAACCGTTGAGAATATTTTTTTAATGGAACGGAGCCAGTAATTTCTTTTTTCACACAACTCACGTCAATTAAAATTCATTTGTAATTTATACGTCTTTAAAATAGATTTTCCACATAAATCGTTGAGTCACTTCTAAAATCTAAATATAACCTGATCGTAAGGAATGGCATGGGCTTACCTCGTCCATTCCCAAGCTGACCACCTTCTCCTCGAGCAGCCCAATCTCCTTCACGTCGAACTCGTTAAGCAAAGTAATGCTTGAGATAGTCGACATTGGCTTCACCTCCAGATCGTCCATCACCATGTACGTAACCACCCCGTGCACGAAACCAGCCTTACTATTTGATTCAGCTACTGATGCCGCAGCAGCCGCCGGGTTACCAGCCAGTGATTTGACAAGAGTGAATGGTTGGTTCATGGAATTATTGCACTGGGGACATTGTGCAGAAGGGTCCTCTGCCACATAGCCTGAACAGTTATTATACGAACGTTGAGGGCACCTGTAGTAGGTTTTGGGCGTTGAATCTGAAGAAGTCTCAGGCAATATAAGTGGGATTTCAGAGACACAGGAGGGTGCTTTGGGTTTCAAGAGAATGTCTTTCTTGGAAGGTTCAATGTACACATCGTTCAGCTTCTCGACGCTGCCGTAGAGATTGCCTAAACTGCCCACCATCCCGGTTTTTGTGAGGAGCTGGATCACCGTTCCGACCGGCAATGCAAGGATGTGGAAGAGGAAGTCTACAAAATCTTTGCCTGCTTCAGCAAAGAGCACCGTTCGGGTGCTCTTGTTGACCAGAAGCTTCAAGCTCACTTTGTCCGTCGCCATTCTTTGGGTGACTCTATGCAGAGAGGAAGATGACACATGTCAATGCTGCTTGTGAGTAGATACAATGGAGATTTGGCCGATCATCGTATGTGCAGTGGCAGTAATTATCCATCTAAGGGCCAAATTGTTAAGAAACGGAGGGAGTGAAAAAGGCAGAAACAAATGAAGAGTCAAGGTGCTGCAAAGAAGTTGTTATCATCTCGGAGAGATTAGACGTGGTTGGTCAAATTGAAACCCGGTAAAATACTTGAACGAATCATATATATGTTCATGCACGTTCAGATCTTGTATTTGCCTTCCAGTAACTAATGAGGATTCATTCCAACTCTGTAATTTTCTCCGAGTTAAAAGATACAGCTCTCCTTAAGGAGGAGGAGGACGAACAAGAGAGATTGTTGTATTCTTGCAAATGAATTTGTATAGTAATTATATTGGTGTAGTCTGTCTCATTTATATTATTTACCTAGATCCATACGGATCGGCCAGGTGCATGTAATTTAATTTTACAAAATCTATCCAACAATAGAAAAAAAAAAATTTCTTCTCACTATTCAATGAAGTATATATAATAAATTACCAATTTATTACCTCCCCGTCAGTAATGAGAATTTTATCTAGGGTTTGCTTCCATCTCGTTCCAGTCTCTTCTCTTCTTCATTCAGTTCTTGGTAGGCCAACTGCCAATTGCACCGGGCGGAAAACTATGTAATCTAATATTCTCTGGGGTAATGGGTAACTAGTTTTTTTTTTTTTTTGGAGGGGTCAAAAATGGGTAACTAATTGAAAGGGTTGAAAAGGACGTAGAAAGTTATTCAAAAGTCATTCTGAAGGACTGGAATTGGATTTGGGACGACGAAGGGCAGGCCGGTCTCTCAAGAAAGATATTTATAGCTCCTCTTCACATTATGCAAAAAGAAAATGAGGTTGGTTGTTTAGACCGCTAGGTCTTCTTGCTTACTCTGTAGTGCCTTGTTAGAATAAATGGAATTTCCGATAGGTCCCACTTCATGACAGACGGATTTCAATCGGAAAAAGAATTTTAAAGGATATCATGCTGCTAACTCTATTTTTTAAACTTTCTTGATGTGGCTTCTAAATCATATCTTGTACTGAGATATTAATTCCTTTTTTCGTTCTATTGTCTCTAACAACAGAATTAAGTTGAGTTCATTTAACGAGGGTTTACTCGACAGTCACGACTCTGAGCTTTGGTCCACGTTGATCACGCCAGATCATCACAAATTCACCGAAATATTTCAAATCAAACTGGAATGAAAGAGACACAATCGGGAGGCGGTCTCAGTGGAAAGCAAGAGAAAATGGAGAAATATGCAAATCTGCAGAAGTTTCATGAAGAAACATCTACATGATTACTAAAAACAACTCCGGTTGGGGAAAATCGTCGGCGAGGCATGTTGACATGCAGAAGCCTCGTCTAAATTGATGCGATTAACCCAAAAAAAAAAAAAAAAAAACGAGAGCATGTCTACTTCAAGTTGTTTCTTCTAACACTATCTTACAAGAGCGTCAACTGAGCTCAAAAACACAAAGTGATAACGAAATGCGCACCTCTAGATCGTTGCTTTGACCCTGCAAGTGTGAGGCTGCTTCTTCACAAATCACAAGCCGTGGTCACAGACAGAGAGCTTTGCCTTTCTTATAGAAGAGTACCGGAAATGGCGGGGACTATTCAAAAGGTTGACACTTTTTCTTTTGGGTGGGGACGGGACAGAAAGAAAATTATCGAGACAGGTCCTTCCTGGCCAAGTTTTTAGCTGTGGCACAGCGCTGTTGTGCTTCTTGAGGAAGTTCATACGGTACACAATTCATGTCAACAACAGGGGGCTAATCCGATTATGACAATGAACATGATTAAGTTTCATTTTGACAATCAAACTTCCAGTATTCATTCTTTTGACTTTTTATAATATGCTTAAACACATTATATGAATATATTAAAATATTCCTCGCGTAAACATTGATTTGTTTAAAGACATTATATGAATAAATTAAAATGTTTTCTTTGCATAAATATTGATTGGTTTAAATATATAGAGACAAGAGAATAAATTTTTGTCTGCATTAAAAAAATGATTAATTGAACTTTTCACTGACTTTTCTTGACTCGATTTGACATAGAAGATACAATTTTAAATTTTTTTCCAACTAGTAGTCATAACCAGGACTTATACTCCATGATCGACGAAGCCCACATGTTTTATTAATAACTACGGTTGAAATATTGCTTAATTTTGCGACAAATCATAATATTTTGGAATTCTTGCAATTGAATTCAAATGGCAATAAATCTAGGACTCGATTTCATAAATTGCAAAATGAGGATTAGATTGCATTTTTAAAAATGTAAAGGACTTGATTGTACCATGTAAAAAAAGTTACACTTTAGTATAATTTTCTTTAATTAAAAAATATAATAAACTATATCATATATTTAGTAAAAAAAATGCGAGAAGACATTTAACTAATTAAAATCAGTTTGAGATCTAATTAAAAAGAAAAAAAATAAATTTCCCAACCTCGGATAAAGAATCCTTTTGCTTTATCAGATTCGTAAATGATGTCTTTTCCACTCCCTCTTCCTATTTTCTTGGGTTCATATTGCTCTACTATTGACACCTAATTTTTTAGCAAATCTAGAAGAATAAAGAAAATAAAAATTGCATTGGAACAAATAAAAGGAAAAAAAATGAAAAAATTGGGGAAATTGATTTGATTGATTATGCATGGAAATTTGAAATTCTGATGAATATTTGGATTTTGTTAAATGCAGAAGCAATTTGAAAATCAAGTGAATAAATGGCAAGAATTTTTATAAACGGAATAAATCGAAAGCAAAATCGGGCGATTGCGAAATCATGCTCTGATTTACAACTTTGATTTAATGCAACAGAAGATGGAAACTCAAAAAATACCATTCAAACCGACCCTTCGGAATTAGTATAAAAGAGAGCTTCATTTTTCGTAACTAGGGGAGGAATATTCGAAAAAATTGAGAGAATTCGTTCTTAGGGAAGAAGCAACACAAAAGAAAACGCTTCGGAGAAGGGAAAAGTCAAAAAGTCAAAAAAAGAAAAGAGAGAGAGAGAGAGAAAAGACGTGAGGGCAGGGAGTGCAGCGACAGAGAGAGACGTGAGTGACGTGAGGTGAGAGAGAGAAAAACAAAAAAAAAAAAGACGTGCACTGTGCTTCTTCTCCGTGGGTTCCTTCTCCACGAAGCCGCACGCCGTTCTCCACCTGCAACAACCCGCGCCCTAGCCGACGCCCCTGCCCATCGTTGCACCGAGCCGACGTCTGCAGCTTCACGGCTGCGCCCCCGCCTGCAACCCGACGCCGGAACGCCCGCCGCCCATTGCCACCGGAGCTTCCCCTTCGCCTGCGAAGCGCCCGCTCAACCCGCGGCCTGCCCCTCCGCCATCGTCATCCCGCCGGCTCTGCCCCTCGACGTGTAGCACCGCGCCTCAACCCTCGGCGCCGCCGGCCCCGTCTTTGTCCAGATCTGCTGCTCCCGCCTCTGCTAGTGACCCACGAACGCCTACTCCGAAGTAGCTCACCCGTTCGTTGCTCTCCCTTCGCCGATAGCTTGAGTTCATCGCCGCACCCCGCTCCCTCCGCGCACCAGCACCCGCGAGCGTCGCCGCGCAGCAACCTGTGACCCGCAGCAACCCGCACCACCGCCGCGCCATCATCCCCGTGCCGCACCGGTGATGCCCCGGCATCATCAACCCCGCACAGCCGCCGCTCCGCCCAACACGTCCGCGCCGGCCCGCGACTTGCCATTGCTGCTCCGCCCTTTCCCGCCGTCCCCTGCGCCGGAGCTCGACGCCACCGCGCCGCCGCTCATTGCCGCCGCTCCTCTCTTTTAAAATTTCACCTAGGTAGTTTATTTTTATTATTTTTATTGTCATTTATTTATTCATATTAAATTTTGTTATTATTGTTTAAGTTAGAATATGGTTTGTCAATGTTAATATTTGTTCATTTTGTAGGCATTATCTGCTAGGATTTTGTCCGGAATTATTATAATTATTAACTTAATCCGAGAGACATCGGATTATTTTTTTAATTATATTAATTTTTGGGCTTTTCGGTAGAATTTTAATTGTAAATCATTATAATTATTAATCTGATCCGAATTAATTTGATCCGTAAGATTTCGGATCAGACTTTTAATTATTTTGACATCTTTGTCGTGATAATTAGAGTTAAATTAATCATTAATTTGACTATGTGAGACAACATGTTATTTTTTCGATTATTTTAATCATTTATTTTTGTTGATAGTTTAGATTTAATATTTATTTAATAATTAAAATATTAAAAAAATCAAAAAAATCAAAAAAATCATAGGTTTAGTAAATTAGAATTTTTTTTTCTTAGGATTATATTCTTAGGGTTGCATTTTTAGAAGTAAGTTAGGGTTGGACCTAAATTAGTTTTTTAGATAATGTTCGTACATTTTACTTATCCATTTTTCTTTCAAATATAGTTTTCTAAGATAGGATAGGGTTAAGTCAAATTAATCCCTAGAATAAATTAGAAAATTATCCTTTTTAGATAGTTTAATTAGGGTTTTTATTAATTCCAAATTTCAATAATAAAAAAATACAAAAATACTAGGTGCATATTAAGTAGTTTGCATAATAGGATCATTTTATTAGAATTTATTTACTAGTAAAATTAGGTCATGAGGTGCATATTAACTAGTTTGCATAATAGGATCATTTAATTAGAATTTGCTTATTAATAAGATTAAGTCATTTAGTTAAAAAATGCATTTTTATAAAAGAATTCTAATTTCAATGAAAATCCAAAAAAAATCATTTGTTTTGTGTGATGCGATTTATTTTATTAAATGGTTGAGCACATCGTGTGATCACCATATTTGCATGGTGGTAACTTATGTTAAAAAAAAATCCAAATGGTCTGAAAAGAAAAAACATTTTTGAAAATTAAAAAGAAATTGTACCAAAAGAGCATTAGAGAAATCTAGTGTAATCAAGTCCCCGCACCCTTAGTCTCTGGTTCGTAAAAGTAAAATAATCCTCTCATTATTTTACTTAGGTGTCTAATCAACCTACCTTAAACTGATTAGTGGCGATTCCTAGATAATAATCATTTGCATGTTAAATATTTGAATTTTAAATCGCAAATTGATATGGGCTTAGAAGAGCCCAAGTTAAGTCTAAAAACTTAGTAGTCCATTAACTTAGTTTTAGGTGGTGCACTCCAAAATTAGGTCGCAACATCTACTTTCAAACATGGGGATGCAAAAAGCACCAATGTAACAATCCATAGGGGTGATCGATTCCCGATTTAATCCGATTCCACCTAGGAATCAGGAACCATATCAAGAGGATCAATTCTCAATTTTTGGGACTGGAGACTGGATCGGACAATCCTAAAACAGGAACTGAACTACACCAACCGGTCGGTTTGATCCGGTCCAATCCCATGGAACTTATCATTTAGCAAAAAAAAAAAAAAAATCTAAAATATTCAAGACTTGCTTCTAATTTTAGGTTTTATTGTTATTTTTGAGAAATTAAAAAATATATTTAAAAAAGAGTTGGTCCGGACCGAAAATTGCCAATTCCATTTTTATGGAATCAAGAATCGGGAACCGGACTAATCTCTCCAAGAATTGGAACAAACTTGCCGATCCATTCCAATCTAGATGGTTTATGATTTGGGCAATCCGACATGCTTATCCTTAGCAATTTGCCTTAAGACCACGTCATGATGACCCGACGTGAATTAGTTACGTGGAATAAGAAATAAAGAGAGGAGTTGGACAAACCTGCCGGTGGTGGTGGACCCCCCCCCACCACCCCCTCCTCTTTCGACGATCGTTGCTTCCCTCACCTTCCTCTTCCGTCGAAATGTTTTCCTCTTCTTCTTGATATGTTCTACTTCTTTTCTTTTAATTATCTTCTTCAAAATTGAAACTTAACTCCTATACTTTTTTTGAGAGAAAATATTCCATGATTCCATAGCACCACATGGATGACTGATATGATAAGCACTTTTTACTCACATCCATTCTTAAATTGACACATGTCCATAAATGTACAATCAAATTAACAACATTGAATAAATGCTGTGTGTTTAGCCATAGAAGCCTCTTTGCTCCATTGGAGTTGTCAAGCTTGAACTCTGCACCTCCCCTCGTCGTCACCTTTGCGTAGCTGTTGATGCCGTGTCCAAGCCAACCATTGTCACTCACGGCTATGGACAAATCGCCGTTGCCAAATTTGGAGATCTCGAGCCATAGTTGCCCATCCAGAAGTCAACCACCGTTGCTCGAAGCTATGGATGAGCTGCCATTACCAGATCTGAAAGTCTAGAGCATGGTCGTAGATTTGGAAGTTCGCAAGGCAGAACTGGTGACTCCAAATATGGATGAGCAAAGTTGCCGGCATTGGTCCAGATCATAATGTTTGGGAATTCCTGCAATTGAAGACCAACGACAGCAAATTTAAAACTCGATTTCAAATAGTGCAAAATGAGGACTTGATATTGTTTTAAAAAAAAAAAAAAAAATGAGTAGGACTTGTTTTGCTCTATAAAATAGTTTGGACTTTTTATTTAGTTTTCATTACTTAAAAATAAATCTCAATAAATGATATCATATGTTTGATCTACATAATGCAGACTTTTGACTAATTATATCCGACCAAAAAGTGAGATTGGTTTGAGATATAATTAAAATGAAAAAATGAATCTCCTAACATCGGTGTAGGAACAATGATTCCTTTTTCTCTTATAGGCTTCGTAAATCATATGTTTTTTTTGTTCTTGTTTTTTGTTCCTATTGCTCTTCTTTCAAACATGCGGACGCAAAAGGTGCAGACGTAGCAATTCACCTGACATCATTAGTGACATGGAATAAAAAATAGAGAAAATGGGACACATCATCATTGCTCCCCGCACCTTCCTCTCTCTTTGATATGTTTTCCTCTTCTTCTTCCCTACTTTTTTGTCTACTTTTTTTTTTTTTTAAATATCTTCTTGAAAATTGAAACATCCCTCCCGTCTGCTTTTATAGAAGAAAATATTCAGTAATCCCATAATACAATATCAATAATTGATATGGCGCCCATTATTTAAATACATCCACTCTGAAATTAACATGTGTTCATTAATGTGATATCAAATAAACAAAACTGAATATATGCTCTTTGTTCAGCGATAGAAGCCTCTTCACTTTGACGGAGTTGTCGAGCCCAGCCTCCGTTCCTCCCCTCTTCGTCACCACCACAGAGCCTCTGGTGCCACATCCAAGCCAATCATCATTGCTCACGGCCATGGACGAGCCACGGTCGCCAAATTTGGATTATCTCAAGCCACGGTTGCATATTTGGAAGTCAACCACCCGTGGCTATAGACAAGCTGTCGTCACCATATCAGGAAGTCTGGAGCCATCGTCGTAAATCTGGAAGTTCGCAGGCTAGATTTGGCGCCTTTAGATTTGGACTAGCGACGTCGATGGTCCATATCATTATTTTTCAAAATTCTTGCGATTGGACACCAAAGGTAGCAAATGTAAACTCGATTTCACGGACTGCCAAATGAGTACTTGATTGCAATTTTAAAAATGTTTAAGATTTGATTGTATTTTGTAAAAGAGTTTTCAGTTTTTTTCTTTAATTAAAAATAAATCTCAATATACAATATCACATGTTTGGTCTAGAAAATGCGCGAAGACATTTTGCTAGTTATGTCCTACAAAAATTGAGATCGGTTTGAGATATAATAAAAATGAAAAATAAATTTCTTAAACTCACATAGGGATTATGATTTCTTTTGCTTTATTGGGTTGATAAATCATATGTTTTTTTTTTTTTCCTTTTTCTTCTTTCTTTTGTTCGTGCTGCCCTTCTTTCCGAAAGAAATATTGGACATGCCTAGCACTCCAAGTCGACGAATGACCACTCCACCCTTTGAACTCCACTTGTTTGATGGACCCCACTTGTTAGGAGATTTCAAACCCCTTTTCTCTCTTTTCCCCTCCGTTACTCTCTCTCCTCCCCTCTCTCATGACCTCATTTAGTCTCCTCTCTCTCACTAGGGTTTCATGGAATGAGAAATGAAGAGGGAAGAAGAAGTTGCTATCATATATGCAAAAGCAAGCAAAGAATTCACGAAGATTGAACAACTGATCATTTCCATCGGTTCATATTAGTGAAATGGAGATGGAAAATTGGGTTAAGATGTCGATTCGAACACAAGACCTATCAATTCTCTTCTGTGAAATTGAGATGGACAATCAGGTCAACATGTCAATTTGAACATGAGGCCTAGAAATTAGCTGAAAATTTTGGTTATGCATACTCTATTTTGTGAAGGTGATCTTAAATTTTCTTTTGACTAAACTAGAGAAAGAGGGTTGTGTACTAAAGATGATGAAGACGAGCGAGGCCCATCGACCAAAAAAGGCAATAGGAGAGGGAAGGGAGTGAGAGTAACAATGAGGGAGAGAGAAAAAGGAGGGTTTGAAATCTCCCAACAAGTGGAGCCCAAAAACATGTTCACTGATGTGGAGTGCCTAATATTTTCTACTTCTTTCAAACATGTGAGTGCTAAAAGTGGCAATTTAGCCATTTACCTTATACCTTAACACCATGTCATGATTCAGCATCAAAAGTGACATGGGATATAAAATAAATAAAATTATAAATCATGAACCAAAAAAAGGTGTCAACGCAAAGCTAGGTGGTACTAACCCTAGCCACTTAGGGTTGTTTGGTAACATTTCCAATTTTACATTCCCTATAACTGGAAAAGAATAAAAATATATTTGTGCATGTCGATTAATTTTTCTATTCTCAAGTATACATCAGTGGCCAATGAATATATTTGGAAGAGAAACAAGAAATTAAAAAATATATATTCTACTTTTTGTTTTTTTTTTTTTTTTAGGAACAAAAAGAGATAATGTCATTCTAGAAAAACAAGTTTAGCATAATCTAATATTCGTCTCTGAACTCCCTCTCAAAGAGAGGCAGCTTCCGACACTTAATTTTTACCTTATGCATCATACAAAGAAAAAACAAACTTGAGAATAGGGATTCACTACCACATCGTTTTCCTACATGTCAGGTTTTCTCTCTCAACTTGTAGAGTTTCCCTCTACCTTATGGTAGTCTTCTTCATCAACAAACCCTCAAACCCACATCCGGTTTCTTCGGTTCTCCTGTCACTGTGTTTCTCAATTGGTGTTTTGTCACCGATTTTCTTTTTTCTGGCCATGGTTTCCTTCATCGAATCCACTTGATGCCATTTTCCTTGGTTCCACCCATAATCCCCTTCCTCTTCAATCTCGTTCAGTGTTTCATTAATTTGATTTCTATCTTCGACATCAATGGATACCCTTGTCAACGTTCCAATTTCTCTGCATTCGCCTTGCATCCGAGACCATCGACCAAGCCTTTCAATTGCTTTACAGGAATCCTTCCTCTGTTTAGATATTTGAATTGCTCCTTTCGATAGTGGTTATATGAGATACATACCTTCTTTTCCAAGGCATGCATGCAGATGGAATCCACAAGTCAGGAAGGGGACGCACGCCTTGCTGCTCTATGTAACAAATTAGGTAGCCTTTGGTCCCAGCAAGAGGTTAATGTATGGGATGAAGCTGCTCCTGCAGAGACATTGGTAGAATGTCAATTAATTTTGGTTGGTAAAGTCCTCTCTAATCCGTCTATCAATTTCCCAGCTTTTCAGAATACACTGAAGCGAGTTTGGCACAATGGTAAAGTTGAAATTACTCAACAGGAGGAGGGATTATATGTCTTTAAGTTCAACTCGGCAACCGAAAAACAGAGGATGTTAGATAATACTCCATGGCTATTCTCGAATCATCTAGTTATCTTGAAATCCCAGATACCAAACACCTCATTTCATTACTATGACTTCATTACTTGTGCATTCTTGGTGCAAGTGTTTGGCCTTCCTCTTGAACGATGTACAGAGGAGATGATCAGTAAGACTATGCGAAATATTGGTAAGGTGCAGGAAGTAAAGCTTGAAGGCAGAGAAGGTACGACATTACGGGCAGGAAGGGCTCGTGTAGAACTCAATTTGCAAAAACCACTACAACCAGGGAAGCTCATACGATTAGAAGGCATAAATATATGGCTGGATTTCATATATGAACGATTATCCCACTTTTGTTACTCATGTGGGGTTATTGGCCATTATGCCATGTATTGTCCAACTATACCTTATGATGAAACGCAGCTGGATGGGAAAGATAAATTCTCCTATGGCCAATGGTTAAGGGCTGATGTTCAGAAACATAGCCCGTATTGGCGCGCTTTCTATGAGGCAAATACTACCCATGATGCTGTTGAGGAGGTCATACCTGAAACTCCGCAACACTCGACTCTTCTCTTACCTAGTACTCCTCAGGGCACAAACCAACAACAAACCACTCTGGAAGTTTGCTTAGCTCCGCAAGTTGAATCTCCTCCAGGTCCAGTCAACCAACAGGTATCTCTCACTGACTTTACACGAACAGAGATCGTGTAAAAGCAGAAAACCCCTGTGCAAGAACAGCATATCCTCATCAAAGATCTAGAGGCAAGTTCTTCAAAAGTAAAGAAATTTAAGGCTAGCAAAATTCCTCCTAAGACTAATCCACTCAAGAAGGCCAAAAGATACGCCCCTTATGAATCACATTCTTATATCACAGAAGATTTTAATGATTCACATCTAATGGACAATCCGATTTATGAGACTGACAGGGTAGACAGTTGGGCTATGGTGACTTGCCCCAAAAAGCCACCAATGGACAAATGAAACTACTTAGCTGGAACTGTCAGGGACTGGGAAATACCCTAACAGTTCAAGCACTTAAGGCCCTTGTGGCTCGAGAACGGCCTGACATAGTGTTTTTGATGGAAACGAAAAACTAGAACATAGTAATCCAGAACATTTAGAGGAGGTTGAAATTCCCGAAATCTTTTGTGGTGAGTCTAGTGGGTTTGGCTGGAGGAATGGTTGTTTTCTGGAATGAGCAGGTACATTTATGTATAGAGAGACATATTGCTTACTTTATTGACTTGTTATGCACTACTACTCCAAGAGGAAACCCGATGAGAATTACCTGTATCCATGCGCCTGCAATCTATCACCAAAGACAGCAGCTTTGGGATGAATTGTGACAGATCAGCTACTATAATAACTTGCCATGGATGTGCATTGGAGACTTTAATAAGGTAATGTACCATTGGGAAAAAGTTGGAAAAAAGCTAGCTGAGTCCTATAGGATGCACTCTTTTCGATCATTTATAAATAGTTGTTCGCTAATGGATGTCCAAAGTAAGGGCTATGCTTTCACTTGGGTGAATAATAGGGCAGGGGATAATGCAGTGAAAGAACGTCTTGATAGGATGTTATGCACCATGGAGTGGAGAGTTTCTTACCCGACAGCCAAAGTCTTCGCTTTACCTGCAATTGCGTCTGACCATAGTCCCCTCTTACTGAACACTGATATTCCCAAACAGAAACGTTATAAATCCTTCACTTTTGAAGCCTTTTGGACTCAGAATCAGGAGAGCCGACAAGTCATTGCAGAAGCTTGGGCTTCTTTACCACTACAGCAAGCACCCCTCGATCGCAAGCTTCGACTCGTCTCTACAGTACTTACCTGATGGAGTAAATCTACCTTTTCACATGGTCGTGATCGAATTAATCTGTTATAGCAGCAACTTCAACAGTTTATCAATCGACTAAGCACCAACTATGATAAAGTAACAGTAAATCAGCTTAAGGAAGAAGTTCAAAATCTATGGCAACAAGAGAAGCGGTATTGGGCAATGAGATCGCGCATTAACTGGTTGAAGTGGGGGGACAGAAATACAACGTTTTTCCATTCAACAACTGTATAAAGACGACAATATAACCGTATCACTATGCTTCAGGATGAAAACCATCGATGGATTTGAGATCCCAACCAACTGAAGAATATGACAATGGATTACTTTCGCAATCTATATCAGTCAGCAAGTCAACGTGATTATCTCCCTATTCTGACACAAGTTTCTTCAGTAGTTACAATGGAAATGAACCAAGTTTTAATAGCTGAGGTTTCTCGGGAAGAAGTTAAACATGCTACCTTTCAATTGGGGGCAACTAAAGCCCCGGGGCCATATGGTTTTAATGGTTTGTTCTACCAAAATTATTAGGACATACTCCAAGAAGATATATTTACCTCTGTGCAGAATTTTTTCAGAACAAGTGTGATGCCCCCAGCTTTAAACAGAATGCTCATTACTCTGATTCCAAAGGTCCCGCATGCTGAAAGGTTAGATCATTATCGTCCCATTAGCCTCTGTAATTTTTTTTGCAAAATCATATCCAAAGTATTAGCGAACAGACTAAAACCTTGGTTACTTGAGTTGATCTCGACGGAGCAGAGCACCTTTGTGACTAGTAGACAAATAGGATAACATCTTGGTAGTCCAAGAAGTCCTACAACTGAAAACCAGGGTAAGAAAGAGAAAATTCCAGGCCATTTTAAAGTTGGATATGAAAAAAGCATATGATCAAGTCGAGTGGGACTTTTTAGAGGCCTATTTGTGCAAGCTCGGGTTTCACAACAAATGGGTGCAATGGGTGATGCAGTGCATAACAACGGTTTCCCTTAGCGTTAAATTCAATGGGCAGCCGTTACCCTATTTTCATCCTACAATAGGCCTATTTTCATCCTACAAGAGGACTGCGCCAAGGCGATCCTCTCTCTCCATATATATTCATCATGGTGGCTAATGTTTTATCAACCCTCATTCAACAAGCAGTCGATATGTGAAATCTCAAAGGAATTCAGTTTAACAGGTGGTGTCCTACCCTCTCTCACCTATTTTTTGCCGATGATGCGATATTTTTCTTAGATGGAAGCCTACTTGAATGCCAAAATTTAGCCAACATCCTACAACAATATTGTCTAGCTACAGGTCAAGCAGTGAACAGAAATAAATCTTGACTTTTTCTTAGTAGAGTCTATCCTCATACATTAAAGCACAATTTGGCCAGTGAATTGCGAGTACCTTTGATTGAAAAAACTGGCAAGTACTTAGGAATACCATCTGATTGGGGAGTTTCTATGAATGATATGCTTGCTTGGATACTAAGGAGAGTTAGTGCCAAGTTGGCGGGGTGGAAAGAACAGCTTATATCCAAAGGTGGGAAGGAAATATTACTGAAATCTGTGGTACGGGCCTTACCAAACTATGCTATGTCAATTTTTAAACTTCCAGTCTCTCTATGCAAGTCTATTGAGCAGAAGATAACATAGTTTTGGTGGCAAAATAGTTGTACTAAGTCGGGCATCCATTGGAAAAGTTGGGACCTACTTCAAGAAAGGAAGGAAAATGGGGGGCTGGGTTTTCGCGACCTACTTAGTCTTAATAAAGCACTACTCGGTAAATAGGCATGGCGAATATCCCAATGCCCTTCATCCTTGTGGAGCCGTGTGTTTAAAGGTTTATACTTTCATTCTACTGATTTTTGGCATGCACCTAGAGGATCTACTCCGTCATGGGGCTGGCAAAGTCTGTTGTTAGGTCGAGATTTCATCTCAGCTCAGCTTCAATGGTCAATTGGGAATGGCCAATGCATTCACATTTGCAATGATAAATGGTTAGCTAGAGGAACTCTTGGTGGGCCAACTAGAAGAGGAGAGCCAGAAATGGTTTGAAGTTTTATTCAACAAAATCAGACTAATTGGAATGTTCCTCTTCTTCGACAAAGTTTTGATGACCAGATTATCAAGGAGATTGTTACCATACCTCTCAGTTCAATTCCGACCACATATCAAATTATATGGACAGGAACACCTACTGGAGACTATACGGTCAAAAGCGGCTACAAGTTCATTAAACAAAACGCTCCCAAACACCTTCCCAACTTTGCATCCATATCCCCTCAACTCCCAAGCCCTGTCTGGCGCAAGATTTGGCAACTGAAGACAGCCCCCAAACTTCGAATATTTCTGTGGTCCCTTTGCCACAATGCGCTCTCTACAAGGGAAAACCTATACCGAAGACATATCATCCTCGACCCAGAATGTCAGTTATGTCAAACTCATCTTCCTGAAACCACTGAACACTTATTTCTCCTTTGCCCACAGATATAGGGCCTTTGGTCCCATCCCAAAGTGCAGATTAATCTTTCAGCATACAATACACACAGGATGTCTAATTGGCTAGCAGATCTATTAATGCAGGGAGTAAACGTACCTAAACCGGAGACAGTAGTAGCCCTTCTTTGGCAGATTTGGCAAGCGAGGAATCACTTCATCTTCCGCAACAAGCGGTCAACACATGAACAGGTTGTAGATCTGGCACTTACAAATGCAGAGCTTAATCGTAGTAAGTAGAAGAACGCAACAACTACAGGGCGGTTGGTGTTGCCTACCTCTCGGATCTGGAATCCTCCACCACAAGGAAGAAATCAAAGTGAATATTGATGGAGCTTTCTCTATAGCAGATCAAACAGGCTCGGTCGCCTGTGTTTGCAGAAACCATGAAGGCAATTTGAATGGTGGATCCTCCCAGATCGTTCCCGCTTCATCTCCTCTGCAAACGGAGATTTGAGCCCTACATCAAGCTCTTCACTATCTGTTACAAAAAGGGATGACAGATGATCACCTGCAAATTGATTCCAATTGTTTGGTAATGGTAGAGACGATCAACGATCACCAATCGCCACCATGGGACTGCCGAAACCTAGTTGTGGAAGTTGCAGATTTGATCTCCCGATTTTCCCACTTGCGCATGTGCCACTGTAGACGGGAAGTGAACTCCCTCGCCGACTGGGCCGCTAAGGCCTTTGGCCGTGGCTTTTTGAACTCAAACTGGGCCTCCTCACCTCCTCAGATTATTCTGGATATGCTATGTATCGATGCCCTAAAAATGGGTTGTAATGCTTTCCCTTCGTAAATAAAGTGCTAAGTATTTCCAACCAAAAAAAAAAAACAGGGGCTATATCATGCCAAAAAGAGCTATTTAGCATTTGAATTAGTGTTGGCCCTTCAACTACGATTTATTTGTACTTTAATTTTGAAAAGTTAAAAATTTGACTTTAGAGTTGAATTTTTTGTCAAAATTTTATTTTAAAAAATTCAAAATTTGGCCAAAATTTAGCTTATTAATAAAAAAAAAATGGTGTCAAATTCATATTTGCACTTTCAATTTTAGAAAATATGAAATGGTCAACCATTAAAAAAAGGAAAAAATGGAAAAACTCACAAATCAACATATTTTTATTTCAATTTGACTTCTCTATCATCAATTTTGCAAAAATCAAATAGGAGTCGACTTTTCCCCAATTTGGGAATTTCGATATTTAATTGGCCAAAATAAAAATTAGTACATTTCTAGTCGTCATTTGAGATGGTTTCTTTTACGACATTTGATCTATAGGTCATAGTGCATTTAATTGTTATGCCAATTTTGAGATTACAACTCATCAACAAATTTCCCTATTTTGACCCAATTAGGGGTTTTGAATCAATTCATTATTATGAGTGCAAATTAGCCAAAATTGGATACAATTGATTGGATGGAACTCAATTTCAATATTAATTTTGAAAAAATCACTTCCATTTGGCTTAATTTGATCAAATTAGCAATCATGCACTTGAAAAATCAAGGATGGAACACCCTCATTGACCCAATTTCACTTGACCCATTTCAACATACTTTATTTTTTTCTTGCTCAATCAAACACAGCTTGGCTTGAAACACTTGCATTTGCTCCTTTTGTTTATGTTTAAAAATGTATCAAAGAATGAAAGTGTAATAACATAGTAAGAAGTAGAATTATAAGTACATTTTGCATTTTTTTCACTAAAAATAGTAAGGAAAATCTATAACAAAATTAGTATGCTCGATTAGGCCCATGAGCAGATCGAGACAAGTATCTTTAAGCTCGAACTAAACTCGAAAAACTAATTCAGTTACTTGAGCATGACTTAAGCTCAAAAAAAGTTGAGCCGATCTCACCTAGGCGATGAATCAAGCTATTGTCTTTTTCACCTCTATATCCAAGCTTATGCAATAGAGTATCAAGGACAACTTCTCATGGATTGAGAGTTGGGCACTCAGTTGGACCCAACCCCACGACATAGGTGCCAACTTATCAGGGACATTTTCGAATTACTTTAAAATTAGTCACCCCAGGTTCTCCAGCACCGTTAATTTTACGAGTGGCATGTCTATAGTGGTTCCACATTTCTGACACATGCTTTAGCATTCATTATAGGCTATGAGACTTATATTCTTTCTTCAGCATGTTCACATAATTTTAAAACCAGACTAATACACTCATATCGCTTAAAGAGACGATAAACTTGCTAAAACGTCCACACAAAGACGAAAAACCTTAAAAATATCAGTCCGCGCTGCACGACTTGCATAAACTCTTACAAAATCAGAGCATATCACTCCACATACTTCATATATCACACATCCCCACACGCATATATATAGTCACTTGATCACGATCTCTTCGTCATCGAGAAAGACATCAGTGAGAACCTTCTTGGAGTGAAATGAAGTCCTCAATAGCTTTATACCCTTCACAGTTACAAATCAAATAATTAATAAAGGACATTTACTTTATAAGCTCTGTATTAATGGTGAACACGATCTTGATTTAACCTACAAGCATATACATAATGGTACAAAAGCTAAAATTTTGATTAATCGATATATACCAAAAAATTGTTGAGAATATTTTTTATGGGATGGACCTAGTAATTTCTCTTTCACATAACTCATGTCGATTGAAATTCATTTGTAATTCGTACTTCTTTAAAATAGAGGTTTCACAAATCGTTGAGTCACTTCTAAAATCTAAACATAACCTAGTCGTAAGGGATGGCATGGGCTTACCTCGTCCATTCCCAAGCTGACCACCTTCTCCTCAAGATGCCTAATCTCCTTCACGTTGAACTGGGTAAGCAAAGTAATGCTCGAAATAGTCGACATTGGCTTCACCTCCAGATCGTCCATCACCATGTACGTAACCACCCCGTGCACGAAACCAACCCTACTATTTGATTCAGCTGCTGATGCCGCAGCAGCCGCCGGGTTACCGGCCAGTGATTTGACAAGAGTAATTGGGTGGTTCATGGAATTATTGCACTGGGGACATTGTGCAGAAGGGTCCTCTGCCACATAGCCTGAACAGTTATGATACGAACGTTGAGGGCACCTGTAGTAGGTTTTGGGCGTTGAATCTGAAGAAGTCTCAGGCAATATAAGTGGGATTTCAGAGACGCAGGAGGGTGCTTTGGGTTTCAAGAGAATGTCTTTCTTGGAAGGTTCAATGTACACATCGTTCAGCTTCTCGACGCTGCCGTAGAGATTGCCTAAACTGCCCACCATCCCGGTTTTTGTGAGGAGCTGGATCACCGTTCCAACCGGCAATGCAAGGAAGTGGAAGAGGAAGTCTACAAAATCTTTGCCTGCTTCAGCAAAGAGCACCGTTCGGTTGCTCTTGTTGACCAGAAGCTTCAAGCTCACTTTCTCTGTCGCCATTCTTTGGGTGACTGTATGCAGAGAGGAAGATGAGACATGTCAATGCTCCTTGTGAGTAGATACAATGGAGATTTGGCCGATCATCGTTTGTGCAGTGGCAGTACTTATCCATCTAAGGGCCAAATTGTTAAGAAACGGAGGGAGTGAAAAAGGCAGAAACAAATGAAGAGTCAGGGTGCTGCAAAGAAGTTGTTATCATCTCGGAGAGATTAGACGTGGTTGGTCAAATTGAAAACCGGTAAAATACTTGAACGAATCATATATATGTTCATGCACGTTCAGATCTTGTATTTGTCTTCCAGTAACTAATGAGGACTCATTCCAACTCTGTAATTTTCTCCGAGTTAAAAGATATAGCTCTCCTTAAGGAGGACGAACGAGAGAGATTGTTGTATTCTTGCAAATGAATCTGTATAGTAATTATATTGCTGTAGTCTCTTATTTATATTATTTACCTAGATCCATAGGGATTGGCCAGGTGCATGTAATCTGATTTTACAAAATATATCCAATAATAGAAAAAAACTTCTTCTCACTACTCAATGAAGTATATATAATAAATTACCAATTTATTACCTCTCCTTCAGTAATGAGAATTTTATCTAGGGTTTGCTTCAGTCTCGTTCTAGTCTCTTCTCTTCTTCATTCAGTTCTTGGTAGGCCAACTACCAATTGAACCAGGCGGGAAACTATGTAATCTAATATTCCCTGTGGTAATGGGTAGCTAGTTGAAAGCGCTGAAAAGGACGTAGAAAGTTATTCAAAAGTCTTTCTGAAGGAATCGGATTTGGGACGAGGCAGGGCAGGCCTATCTCACAAGAAAGATATTTATAGCTACTCTTCACATTATGCAAAAGGAAAATTAGGGTCGTAGTTTAGACCGCTCAGTTTTTCTTGCTCACCCTGTAGTGCCTTGTCAGAATAAAGGTAATTACTGGCAAGTGCCGCTTTATGACAGGCGTAGTTCAATTGGAAAAAGAAGTTTAAAGGATATCATGTTGCTAACTCTATTTTTGAAACTTTCTTGATGTGGCTTTCTAAATCATGTACTGGGATATTTATTTCATTTTTCATTCTATTGTCTCTAGCAATAGAATCGAGTTTGACTTCTTTTAACGGCTGGTCTATTCAATAGTCACCACTCTGAGCTTTGATCCAAGTTGATCACGCCAGATCATCACAAATTCACCGAAATATTTCAAATCGAGCTGGAACTAGAGAGAGCAATCGGGAGGCGGTCTCAATGCAAAGCAAGAGAAGATGAAGTATGCAAAAGTTTCTTTCTTTTGTTGAATGAGTAAATCTGCAGAAGTTTCATGAAGTAACATCTACATGAATTGGATGTGGTGATTTCAAGCGAACCACTCTTAATGTCAACAGAGAATAATCGTAAGCTGAGCTCACAAAACACAGAGTGATAACAAAATGTGCACCTCTGGATCGTCGCTTCGACCCTGCAAGTGTGAGGCTGCTTCTTCACAAGTCTTGGTTCCAGACAGAGAGCTTTGCCTTTCTTATCGAAGAGTTCCGGAAATGGGGGGAACTGTTGACAAGGTTGACACTTTTTCTTTTGGGTCAGGACGGGACGGAAAGAAAATTATCGAGACAGATTCTTGCTGGCGAAGCTTTTCGCTTTAGCACAGCCCCGTCGTGCTTCTTGAGGAAGTTATACGGTACCTAATTTTTTCGTCAACAACAAAGGGTTAATCCTATGATGACAATGTACATGATAAAGTTTCATTTTGATGATCAAACTGCTGGTATTCATTCTTTTGACTCTTTTATAGTATGCTTAAATACATTATATGAACATACTTAAATGTTACTCGTGTAAACATCGATTTGTTTAAATATATATAAACAAGAGAATAACATTTTTTCACCATTTAAAAATGATTAATTAAACTTTTCACTAACTTTTCTTGACTCGTTGAGACATAAGAAATAGTTTTAAATTTTTAATCTAACTTTCACTTCTACTATAAAGTTTGAATTATATTCCAACTAATAGTCATAACCAGGCCTTATACTCCATGATCGACGAAGCCCACATGTTTTATTATATAGCTACAGTTGAAATAGTACTTAAATGTGCTATAAAATATAATATTTTGGAATTGTTGCAATTTGATTCAAATGGCAATAAATCTAGGACTCGATTTCATATACTGCAAAATGAGGACTAGATTGCATTGTCAAAAATGTTAAGCACTTGATTGTACTTTGCAAAAAAGTTTACACTCTTAGTATAATTTTCTTTAATTAAAAGACCATAATAAACTATATCATATATTTAGTAAACAAAATGCGAGAAGACATTCAACTAATTATGTCCTACAAAAAGTAAAATCGGTTGGAGATCTCATTAAAATAAAATAAAAAATTTCCTAACCTCGGAGAATGATTCCTCTTGCTTTATTGGATTCGTAAATGATATGCTCTCTTCTCCCTCTTTCTATTTCTTTTCGCGTTGCTCTACTTTGTAACATGCCGACGCAAAAAGGGCCGATGTAGCATTTCGCCCTAAGACCATGCCAAGATGACAAGACGTCAATTAGTTACATGGAATAAGATATAAAGAGAGTTGAACAAAGCTGGGTAGTGGTGGACCTCGCCCGCTTATTGTGGTGTGCTTGAACGCGGCCGCATTAAGGATAAACGGAGAGCTCACGCCATAAATATAAGGCGTGCATGCATATCTTCCTCAAACCACATGAATAGCCGATATGACGAGAGATTTTTACTGACGTCCACTATTAAATTGACATGTGTCCATAGATGTGAAATCAGATTAACAGAATTGAATAAATGCTCTCTATTTAGCTATAGAAGCCTCTTCGCTTCATTGGAGTTGTTGGGCCTGAACTCTGCACCTCCCCTCATCGTCGTCATTGTGGAGTTGCTGACGCCGCGTCCAAGCCAACCATCGTCACTCACGGCTATGGACAAGTCACCGTTGCCAAATTTGGAGATCTCGAGCCATGGTTGCCCATCCAGCAGTCAACCACCGAGCGAACCGTCGCTCGAAGCTATGAGCTGCCATCACCAGGTCTGAAAGTCTAGAACAATGGCCGTGGATTTGGAAGTTCGCAGGGCAAAACTGGTGACTCCAAAACTGGACGTGCGAAGTTGCCGGCATTGGTCCAGATCATAATGTTTGGAAATTCTTGCAATTGGACACCTAGGATAGCAAATTTAGGGCAGAAGTACAGCACAAGTGCCATAACTTGGCACGGGGGACACTTAGATGCCATAACTTCAAAATGGTACACTTAAGTGCCACTTTTTTTTTCTAGTGGGACACTTAAGTGCCACCTCCGGCGACCCTTGCCGGAAATCCTACGTGGCAATATTTTATTATTATTTTTTGTCTACGTGGCTCGCTGGAGAGCTAAGTCGGCTCTAACTCACCAGAAACGACGTCGTCTGCATAATAAAAGCCACAAATCTTCCAAAAACGACGTCATCTCCCCAAATGCCCCAAATCTAAAACCCTAAATCGGCCAAAATCCCTATTGAAGTGCTCGAATTCAAGTCTCGAACCCTAATTTTCATTTGCCCAAAATTCCTTCGTCAAATCTTGGAAATGGAGAGCAGGACTCGCAGCAGCGCCTCAATTTCCTCTCACCGAAGCGAAGGAGAAGGCCAGCGTTTCTGCTTTTGTGGGTTACCGAGTCCAAGAAGAACATCGTGGACTCAAATCAATCCTGGGAGAAGATTTTATGGATGCGCCCGATATAAAGAAGCGTCGAAGTGCAAATACTTCAAATGGATCGATGAGAAGTTCTCTGACTGAGCCACAGAGGTGATATTGGATCTACTTCATAAAAGACAGCAATCTTCATCTGTGTTCGTGGACAACTTAGACGATGTTGACTCAATGCAAGCTCAAGCGTCTTCAGTTAAACTTTTCAAGAATGAAGTCTCAATGCACGCTCAAGCATCTTCAACTAAACCTTTCAAGAATGAAGTTTCAATGATGAAAATTGAACGAAAGTGTTACCAAGCGTGTATTATGGTGTTGTTTTGTTGTCTATTGTACTTTATGATGAAATGTAAAGTACTTGAAAATGAGAAAAAGTTTCTCCGACTGCCATAGTTAAAAATGGTGTTGTTCTGGATTAAACGTAGGGTTTTTTCTTTTTGAAAGATGCGAAGAAGTTTGTGTTGTTCCACAAGATCATTGTGGCTTTGTTGTTGTTTGTGCTGTCGTATGGAGTTGCCATAAGTTTACCATCATCTTCTCTGTTTTGATGCAGAATCATCTTCTCTGTTTTGATGCAGACCAACATATACACAAGACAAAGATGAGTGATTACCCGAGTGCCATAAGTTGTATTTAGTAATCACGTAAGTGCTAGTCGCGATGAAAAAAGGATCACTTAAGTGTCAAGTTATTGTTAAAGTGATCGGTTAAGTGTCACTTGTAGTTAAAAGTGAACAGTTAAGTGCCAAGTTTTTTTAGAATATGATCAGTTAAGTGCCAATTTTTTTGTGGGTTTTCTCTAAAAATTGCGCCAGCCACCAGAACCGGCTGCACCACCAACCATCACCATCACCACTAGCCACACTACACACTAGGTGCTCCAGCCACCACCATGCTGGTGGTGTTGCTGCACAAGATACTAGTGCAAGCTGAGCCTTGCACTAGTTTGCATCAGTACACATGGTGTAAGATGTGCAAACTGCACACTTGTACTAGGTGTAGATGCAGCTGCTTAAGCCTATAACCCCCACCACAAACCGATAATCACCAGGCATCACCACCAGCCACACCAGCACCCCAACAACAAACTAACTACCACCAAACATCACCATCCACCATCACCAGATACACCAGCACTCTAGCTATCACCACAGAACACCAACAAGAAGAAGAACAAGTAAAAGCGAGAATCCATGATAAACAGCAACATAAATTGACAAGCAGCACAAGATCATTTCATTGATATTTCATCAAGTCTGAGTCTGACAACATCAATGAATGAGAAACTAAAGAAAAAAAAAGATAACCATCCATAGAAAGTTTGACAACATCAACGTTTACATAACTGTTTTGACTCATAAGCTCCACAAATCCTATCGCATCTCATCTCATCAATCAATATGCACGACACCCCCTGTTCGTGCTCCTTTCGATGGGCCTTTCACTTGATTCATAATTCTGGCACTCTTTCTAACTGGACGTGCAACTTCTTCTTCAACCTTCTCAGTATCCACTGACTCAGATAGAGCTGCAAATGTCCTAGGCCGAATTGAATCAAAAGGAGCTGGAGCTAGAGCTGGAGCTAGGTTCTTTCTCTTCTTTTTTGTTGGCACAGTTGATGTTTTCTTTTTTGTTGGTGCAGCCGTCGATTCTTGAGTTGGGCCTGAGATAAGAACATCTGAACTTCTCCCAGGCTACAAAAAAACAATAAATTGTTAGCAAAAATCTACAGCATAAATTAAAATTAAATTAAATGTAGCCAATAAAACTTACATTGAGAATAATTGTTCCAAAGACGCTCATCCGTATAAAGGCTATAGCCATATTGTCTTAACCTCTTCCCAAGTGCCCCTCTTGTTTGAATAGGGCGTCACTTTCAGAACTTGTGATTTGTTGCCCCTTTTTCCTACTTTCTTGGGCCCTTTAACTACAGTGGGCTTCTTCAACCAATTGTGTTTGGGCGTCTTCTAGATGGCCTTTGTGTACCGCCCCTTCACCTGGCCTTTTTCTAGTTGTCCTTCCGTGTAGCCCTTCAACTTCAGGTGACACCTCCTTCGTTGGGCCTTCGGTGGTACCGGTGGTGGTACTTGTGGTGCCCCTTGCGGTGATTCTTCCGGTGGCCCCCGTGATGATCCTTGAGGTGGCTCCTGTGATGGCCCTTCAGTTAGTAGTTGAGTTCCAACTTGCTTTCTTCGAACCTGAGAAAAAGGCCAAAAGATACCATAAATATAATATCGAGACATATAATAATAAAAACTAAATACAAATTGGTTGAATTTACCACTGGGTATTTCTTTCGCTGCTAAAGAACAGTCGACTGCACTGGCCGTGATGCTGCTTGGGCTAATCCTTCAGCTGGCCCTGATGCTGCTTGGGTCAAGCCTTCAGCTGGCCGTGATGCTGTTTGAGCCAATCCTTCACCTGGCTGTCTTCTACCTTGCCTTCTTCGAACAGGATGTTCAGTTTCATGACTTACTGAGGTTCTTCTTATGACCTAACAAACACATTACATACAAGGCTAAATAGGATATTATGTACATTTTTATGATAAACGACAAGAAAGCAACATAAACATAAAATAAATTTCATGACTTACCGGGGTTCTACTTGTTGACTGAAGAACAGTCGACTCACTTGGCCCTGCTGTGTGCATTTCTCCAACTATCTATTCATTAGGCCTTTCACCTTGCCTCAACGGTTGTTGTTGCTTCCTTAATTGACAACCTTTAATATTGTGGCCTGTTAGGCGACAATAAGAGCACGTGATCTTTGCACCCTGCCTGCTCATTCTTTGCTGACCCGAGACCTCTCCCTCCACCATTCTTCGTCTTCGTTTTGTCCTTCCAATTTTCTTCTTCACTGGCAAAGGTTGAGGTGCTTCATGATCCGTGGGCTCCCAAAACTTGCTACTTCTAATTGGCTACATCATGAACTGATAGGAAGCAAGATATTTTGATTTATGGTACTAATCATCGATGTAATCATCTGTATTGTCACCTTTCAACTGGATGGCACATATGGCATGTGCACATGGAATTCCACTTACTTGCCATGCTTTACATGAAAACTTCCTACTTCCTAGATTGACAACATACTTATTTGCACCCTTCATGATCTCATATCCGTCATCTCCATTCCAAATGGGATGACAATGCGTACTTGCAGCCAAGTTCTCATCCAATTTCTTGACAATCCTAGGACCATATTATCTTGTCCACTTTGCAGCCTCATCTCTTTGTTTCTGCAGCCGAGTCATAACCGCAACTCGTATATCTTCAAGCATTGAGATGACTGGTTTGCATCTGGCATCTATTATCTTCAAATTAAAGACTTCACAAATGTTGTTGTTGACGTTATCGCACTTGAACTCCTCACTGAAGAATGCCCTGCACCAATGCTTCGGTTCTAGTTGAAATAGGGTAGTACAACCTTCCTTTGTCAACTGAAGTAGTCATTCTTTGGCTATTCTAAAGTTAGCCATGTTTGCACTCTTTGCTAATTGCCAAAATTGCAATTGCAACTTATCCCCTTTATAGTTCTTTGCCCAATTTCCGTATATGTGCCACGCACACATTCGATGTTCAGCATGGGGCAACAACTCGCCATCACGAACCAATCCCCGCAATAATTCAAAGTAAGAAATACTAGAGCAAATTACATGTTCATATTACAAAGCAAATCAAACTATTGACTAAATTTTTCAAAAAGCAACCATTACCTTTTGTTGGTCGCTCATGAATGCCCACCCTTCCCCGTTTGTTATCTCCAAGTCAGCCATCAGATTTTTCAAGAACCAGGACCAATTGTCCTTGTTCTCAATCTTTACAATAGCCCAAGCTAGTGGGAATATTTGGTTATTCGCATCTCTTCCAATCATTGCCAACAATTCTCCCTTACACAAGCCCTTCAAGAAACAGCCGTCCAATCCTATAATCCGTCTACAACCAGCTAAAAATCCTCGTCTGCATGCATCAAAGCACACATAGAACTTATCAAACTTGGTCCCATGATCAGGAAGCGGTCTCTCAATCACATCTACATACACTCTACTTGTAGGGTTTTGCAGCCTACACTCCCAAGCATACTCCCACACCTGCCCATATTCCTTAGCATACTGACCAATAAGTATCTTTATCACCTTTTGCTTTACTCTTTTGCACTGATTCCTAGATACATTGATGCCTACATGCTCCTTCACCAGCATCCTAAAGTTAGCAATTTTCATCTCGGGCATCACCTTGATCAGATCGAAGAAGTGCTTGGACAACCATGCACTTGTTACCCTTTTGTTTTGAAAATTAATGGAACAAGTGTGTTCCTCTTGGTATGCTCTAATCTAAAAAGACCCACTCTTCTTAACAAACGCACCGTAAATCTTCCATGGACAGTTTTGCTGCGAACACCTAGCTCTTACAAATTTCTTGGTATTTCTAATGAAATCAATATTTCTTTGTGCAGCAATGGAGTTCTTCAGTATAGCTTCCCTAAATTGTATCACATCATGGAATTTCATACCTACTGACAAAGTAGGAGAAGCAACAGATGGATCATAGGAAGGAAACTTACTTTTCCTTCTACGCACAGCTCGTTGATCTTCTTCAACTTCGTCCTGGGAAGTTGCGGTGTCGATGCTTTCTTCATAATCTGTCTCCGGACTCCGGCCAACAACACCAACATCTGCAGGGCCTTTGTCTCTATTTGGATGAACAGCTACATGCAAAGTTGCAAATCTATCGACAAAAAGTCCCTTTGTTTTTCATTGACTCGTGTAAGCTCCTCATCGTTGGCGTCACTTAAGATTAATAAATTTTCAGCTTCAAGCCAACCCTTCATCGTCATCGTCATCATCACCGTCACCGGATTCAGCTACTTCCCAATCTAATTCAGTGATTGTGACATCACCCATGTCACAATCGCTCCGGTGAACAAAGATCCGCGCCCCTCTCCTCCCCATCCTGTCCATCATGCCCTACTTCACCCCTAACCTCAGTACTAGCTTGAATACCATCTCCTCCTTCTCCTACTTGGGTGTTATCTCTATCATCATCTTCGTCCTCACTATCACTATTGTTTTCAACAAACACTTTCGCCTCTTCGCCATGAAGATAATGATATAAGACATCCCTAAAACTATTATCATCTTCCAAAACTCTCAAACCGTCTCTCAAGCCTTTCCTAGGAACACAATACAGTAACTTTTGTACTCTACAAGGCAAAAATGTCACTATATCCCTAACAAATCCAATATAAGATGCCTTCTTTATATCTACAAAGATAGTACCCTCATTCCCCCCCTCATACTCCCACTCATCATCCCCAATCACAAAATATCCACCGTAGTAAACGATGACATCAACATAGTCTTTATGCGCCATTTCTGCAACAAAAGAGGACAAATATACAATTAACTTTTGGGACCACATTCATAAAGAACAGACAATTGCAAGTGGAGGTCCCTACACTCTTTATTAAAGAAAAGAAAAGAAGAAAGAGAGAGGGAAGATGTGGTCAGACAACAGCTACAGCTTGAAACAAGAGGCCTCAGGACAAGGACAAATTAAAATAAAGATGGGACCACCCGACAATTGCTTTGATTATGCCGTTGCATTCCTTTAAAATATGGAGAGATTCCTCAACATGGGTCCTCAACAATGCAATTTATTAAAAAAATATCCAGAAGTCCCCATCCCCACAACCTTCGATTCGAACATGTCCAAAGTCCAATACTCTGAACCCTAACAATCACCAATCATCGCACATTTCACATTCGACTACTACAAATTACTTTCGCACATCACAATTCAACACCCTGAATGAATCACACATCACAGTGGATGAGGCGACGTCGAGCCCTACACCGAGCCCTAATTTTCCCCCCGCCGAGCCCTACACCGAGCCTATATTTCAATGCCGCTCCTAAACTGTCAATTCGAACCCCCCAATAGGATTGTAGCACCACATCTGAGCCATAAATCTCACATCAAGCCTGAGCTTTCCCAGTCGACCCCCAAATTTCAAGTTTGAGCCCTAATAAACGAGTCGGAGCCCTAATTTCACCACAGGGGAGAGGAAGAAGAGAAAAAACCTGAGCAAATCGACGACGGCGAGCGACGACGGCAACCGATCACCTGCGAACGGCGAGCTGTGAACGGCGATGGATGGAGAGGACGTCAAACTTAGTGTGAACTGACGAAAGGTTAAGATCCAAATACACCAAACGACGTCGTTTAACACTAAGGAAAAACGACGTCATTTAGTTTGGCCAAATGCACAATGGATGGGGCGACGTCGTTTTCCTCCTCCACGTGTGCTTTTTTTTAAAAAAAAAAATTTGCCACATCAGTTAAGCATATCGCCGGAAAATGTCACGTCTGCATTTTGGTCGGTTTTTGGCCGGATTGGCACTTAAATGTTCCATTTTACTCCGATAATGGCACTTAAGTGTATCATTTTAAAGTTATGGCACTTAAGTGTCCCTCCGTGCCAAGTTATGGCACTCTAGATGTCCCAACCTCCAAATTTAGAACTCAATTTCATATAGTGCAAAATGAAGACTTGATAGTAGTGCTCTATAAAATAGTTTGGACTTTTTTGTGTAATTTTCATTACTTAAAAATAAATCACAATAAATGATATCTTATGTCTGGTCTATATAATGCACGGACTTTCACAAATTATGTCTGACAAAAAAGTGAGATTCATTTGAGATATAATTAAAATGAAAAATAAATAAATTTCCTAACCTCGCTATATGTTTACTTTTCTTCTTCTTCTTTTTGTTCCTACTGCTCTTCTTTCAAACATGCGGACGCAAAAAGTGCCGATGTAGCAATTTACCTGGCATCATTAGTGACATGGAATAAAAAATAGAGAAAATTGGACACATCATCATTATTTCCCCCCACCTTCCTCTCTCCTTGATATGTTTTCCTCTTCTTCTCTACTTTTTTGTCTACTTTTTTATTAATATCTACTTCCAAATTGAAACTTTCCTCTTGTCTATTTTTTAGAAGAAAATACTCAGTGATCCCATAACACAACATCAATAATTGATATGGCGCCCATTATTTAAATACATTCACACGTGTCCATTATGTTACTAAATCATACGTCGATTCCAGAAAAATAATACTCGCAAATAATTCACTGGACATAATATAATAATAATAAAATAACAGAATTAGAATAACACACTAGAAAATTTGTTAACAAAATTCATCCAAACCTGAGCTACGTCTCCGCATAGAGGCACTCTGCGAATCCACTAGACTTCAAAAAAAGTTGGAATACAACAATGATTTTCTCTCAAGATCATGACACAAAGAGATTGAGAACCCCCCGTAAAGAAAAAAACTCACTTTTTTCTTCTCTCTTTTTCTTGCCTCTCTATTTTTCTTTTTCAGCATCTTAACGGCTAGCGTCTTGCCATCGTTAATATAAAGGTATCACTTTTAACCTAAAAGCAAATCTGATAGAAAAAATTTAAAAAAAAAAAAAACCCTAAAAAATATTTGCCTTCATCTATAGTAATCTCTCACTTGAAGACAAATACATCCAAGCACCAAACAACTTTGCATCCATCTTCTTCAAAAAATAGTAGTTGAAAAACTTGTGCCTCTGCGATACTCCTCATCAATCAACATGAAGTAATACCAATAGTAGTAATACAAAAAATATGCTTCTCTTTGTCTACTACCTTGGTCAACATGTCAGCTAGATTCTTCGAGCCATCAATCTTTTGTAGCTTTAACTCTTTATCTTTCAATACTGACCTAATAAAGTGATAATGCTTCTTGATATATCTGGTCCTTGAGTGATAAGCTGCATTCTTTACTAAGTGCACCGCACTTTAACTATCACTTCACAGTGTACTAACTAGCTCTTTTCGATGTAACTCCTCTATGTAATCTTATAACCATATGATTTCCTTGGAGGCTTTTGTGATCGCCACGTATTCTGCCTTTATCATTGATAAAGCCACTATTTTTTGTAGTTGAAATACCCAACTCACTGCTGTACCTATAACTGTAAAAACATATCCAGTGGTACTCTTACCACTATCTCGATCACCCAAATGATCTGCATCTACACAACCCTGCAACTCTAGAGATGTACCACCATAACAAAGTGAGTAATTGGAAGTACCTACTAGATAAATCAATATCAATTTCACTACATTCCAATACTCTCTGCGTGAGTTCTACATATATCGACTCACAACTCCCACTGCATGTACAATGTCTGGTCTCGTGCTCACCATGGCATACATCAAACTCTCAACTGCTGATGCATATGGAAATACCGCCATCTCATCTTTTAAAGCCTAAGTGCGCGGACACATACCATTGGAAAGTTTGAAGTGACTTGTTAGAGGAGTTGAAACTGGTTCTCTTTAACACCTTGTTCACATAATCTTCATGCGATAGCCATAATTTCTTATTTTTCCTGTCCCTGATGATTTTCATGCCTAAAATATTCTTGGCCTCTCCCAAGTCTTTCATAACAAACTGTGATGATAACATCTTCTTCACTTATACGATTCTCTTCATATTGGAACTAACCACCAGCACGTCATCCACATATAAAGCGAGATACACAATGTCACTATCATCATACTTGCGAAAATAAACATAATGATCGGACTCACAAAGTGTAAATCCTTTTTCTTTCATGAAACCACCAAATTTTAGGTACCATTGCCGCAAAACTTGTATCAAGTCATACAAGCTTTTATTCAAGTGTCATACTATGTACTCCTTACCTTTGACTTCAAAACCCTTAAGTTGTGCCATATATAGTTCTTCATCTAAGTCATCATGTAAAAATGTTGTTTTTACGTCTAACTGCTCAAGATGAAGATCCTCCACTACAACTATACTCAGCAGAACTCTAATTGATGAAAATTTTCACTACAGGTGAAAATATCTCGGAGTAGTCAATCCCTTCTTTTTGGCAAAAGCCTTTGACTACAAGTCTCACCTTATATCTAATACTACTATCTGCTTCATTCTTAATCTTGTACACCCATTTGTTTAATAAAATTTTTTTACCTGTGGGCAACTTGGTCAACTCTCAAGTTTTGTTCTGAAGTAACAAGCTCATCTCGTCTTTCATAGCACACTCCCACTGCAAGTGAAACGTGTCTACCTTTACCTCATCATAAGTCTCTAGTTCCCCTGAATATATATATATATAAAACATGACTCAGAACAGTATTAGCTGATGGATCAAAAATTTCCTTTGGCTTTCTCACACATGTAGACCTCCTCCAGACAGGTACTTCAGGCTTGTTAGTTTGCTCTGAATCACTGCGTTCCTCTTGAACTACCTCCTCACTGATAATAGGCTCATCTTAGACCTCTCTTTCTAGTGCACTTTGATCTACTGGAAACATCTTCACGGGCATTGTGTCTAATTCAACATATTCTGGTTCTACTACATTCTCATGCTCTGTCTGACGATCCTTGTACATCTTTTCTTCATGGAATACCACATTGCGACTGCGGATGATTTTGTTATTCTCATAATCCTAAAGCCTATAACCATACTCGTCACCATCATATCCGACAAAGATGCACTTCTAGGACTTAGCATCAAGCTTTTTCCTATCCTCCCTATCAATCAAAGCATATGCAATACAACCAAATACCTTTAGATGTGAATAATTAATCTTTTTACCTGACCATCGCTCTTGTTTATTTCTCCATCCAACACACTATATGGACTTCTGTTGATAAGATAAACAGCTGCATCAACTATGACAGCCCATAAGTGTAACGGGAGACCCGTGTGTAGCCTCATGCATCTCACACGTTCTAGAATAGTCATGTTCATCCTTTCAGCTACACCGTTCTCTTGAGGAGTTCTAAGAACAGTCTTTAACCCATGTATGCTTTCTCGACTCAAATATTCTTCAAATTCCTTACTTATGTATTCACCACCATTATCAAATTTCAAAGCTTTAATCTGATAAGCTGTCTCTTTTTCTACCATGGTCTTCAACATTCTGAACATCCCGAATAATTCTGATTTTTCTCTAAGAGCATAGACCCAAGTCTTTCTTGTTACATCATCAATGAAGGTGAAAATATCTCTTACCGCCATAAGAGAGTTCTTGAGCAGATCCCCATACATCAATATGAACCAACTCTAGCTTTTGGCCTTTATTTTGTCGCACATTCAATTGAAAACTAACAAGTTTTTGTTTTCTATAAATGCAACTCTCACAAAAATCTAACTCAACTTTTTGCAAACCTGGAAGTAATTAATTCGAGCGTAACTGTTTTACACATTTTTCACCAAGATATCCCAAATGATAATGCCAAAGAGCAAACGAATTACCTGTACCCATTGTAATTACAACTATATCATTGATACTGTCTCCTTGGAGAAAGTAAAGTGTACCTCTACGCTTTCCCTTTACTACTACTCTTGCCCCTAAGATTATCTTCCACTCTTCGCATCCAAAGATTGTTACCAAACCTTCTTGGTCAAGTTAACTGGTTGAAATTGGATTTTTTTTAAATTCCGGAATATGCCTTGTTTCACACGAAACTAGAAGTCCTCCACCTAAGATGTTCACGGTCACAGTTCATTTCCCAACAATGGGACACATGTGGCCGTTTCCCACAATCACTTGGTCGAAATCTCCACTAGCATAATCATCAAATATGTCTCTTTGTGAGGTGCAATGAAAAGAAGCATCGGAATCAATAAATCATTTATATGTTGTCAAGTCAAATCCGGTAGACAAACATAAATTATCTAGCAAAGATTCATCGCTAACCACATAAACTCATTAATTCTCATCTCATTGCTTCTTTTTGTAGGCTTCACACTGAAACCTTAAGTGTCCGATTTGATGACAAAACCAACACTCATCTTTTACAACCTGTCTCTTACCCCTTGATTGTGATCTACCACACCTGCTGAATTTTCTTCTACTTTTACTTCTTCCACAATTCTCCACTGCGAGTGCCGTTGAAGATACAGATGCAGAAAAATTATCTCCACCTGAGACTTTCCTTCGCATCTCTTCATCCATGATACTACTCACAGCATCATCAAGAGTTAAATCATCATTCATGGTGCTCGAAATTCCCTACATTGCAGTATTGTAGCTTTCTGGAAGAGAACATAAAAACAATAAAGCTTGAAGCTTCATATCTAAGTTTATGCCTGCGTATTCCAATTGACCCGTGACCTGCGTGAAACTATTAATATGCACTGCCACAGAACCTCTATCAGATAACTTTATATTAACCAGTTTCTTCAGCAAAAATACATGATTTGATATGGACGACTTCTCATAAATATTCATTAGAATATCCATGGCTTCTTTTGCAGTTTTTGCTTTCACAATGTGGTACCCTATCTTTTTCGTCAACCCTAGACGAATCGCACCTAATGCCTTTCGATCAAGAATTTTCCATCCGGCTTCAACTGTCGGATCCACTTCCACCATCTCGGGTTTCCAACCCTCAATGGTGCATAGAGATCTTTTTTATAAAGATAATCCTCGATTTTATCTTCTGCCGTACTGTTTGCTTTCAATTGAACGTCACCGAAAAACCCTTGATGTTCTTAAATAGCCAACCCAGACTTTTTTACGAAATCGTACGTCGATTCCACTTTAACTCCATCACAGCCCAACTCAACTCAAAATCTCAATCACCCACTGGTCTTATACTACAGCTTAATTCCAGCCACTTGCTCCAAAGTCCAGATCAAACCCCACAAAGTAACCCTAACTATAATAAATGTCTACAAGACTCATCATGAATTTCACAAGCTAAAAGACAGTGGGTTTCAACATCAGAATCCAGCTCTTCATTCCTTCAAATGTAGGTAACTCATTTAGAACATGCACATCCAAACAACAAAACTGAACTAAGGCACATTCAGCTTAAGTTACGATATGGATTGAATGGATAGCAGAGTTCAGAGAAACTATCCTGTTTGAATTGATCGAGGACGCTATCACAACAAGATGATGGTTTAAGTAATCAAGCTATCATAGTTGAACGTGCACAGGTGGGCTGTGTGTATGCATGGCACCAGTTGCTTTCAAATAACAAAATGAGGCAGCTGCACATTCCACCAACTCAAAGTGGATCGTTGAAACGAAATATGATGGCCATTAGAAGTCCATTGGACAAATTTCGACGTGCGAACCCTTAGAGTGCCATAACTTTGTACAAATGGACACTTAAATGCCATGACTTACGAAAGGTACACTTAAGTGCTAAAATCGGAGTAAAATGGATCGCTTGAGTGCCAATCCGGCCAAAACGCCGACGTGGCATTTTTTCCGTCGAACCAAGCCCAAAACGACGCCGTTTTGCACGCTAACGTGACCAAATAATGCAAAAACGGCATCATTTTGGGCTGACATAGTAAAAAAAAAGGAAATGGGGGGAGGCGGCTGAGGGTTGAGGGCCACCGCCACCGTCGCCGGGAAGGGCTAGTGACGGCGACGACCCCGGCCGACCAGCGACGAGGGCCGCGAGCTCTCGCCACAGGCCACAAATCTTGGTAAGGTCGCGGCCCTCGCCCGGATCCAACAAGGATCGGCGGCCCTCGCCCGACTAGGCCAAGGGCCGCCGACCCTCACCGGATCCGGGCAAAGGCTGCAACCCTCGCCGCCGTGGACCGGGGTCACCAGCCCTTGGCTAGGGCCCGACAACCCCAGCCGACCCTCCCCGTCATCGCCGACCCTTCCCGGCGACGGCGGGGTGGCAAAGAACGGCGACGGATGAGGACCGATCCCTTAATCGCCTCCATCCCTTTCCTTTTTTAAAATTTTTTTATTATAAAATTATTATTTTTAATATTTTAACTGAATTTAATTTTAAAATTATTATTTTTAAATATTTTAACTAAATTTAATTTTAAATTTAATTTAATTAATTATTATTTTTACTGCGTCAGCCCAAAACGACACTATTTTGCATTATTTGGCCACGTCAGCGTGCAAAATGGCATCATTTTGGGCGCACTTTGCTGGAAAAATACCACGTTGGTGTTTTGGCCGGACTTTGGCCGAAGTAACACTCAAGTGATCCGTTTTTCTTATAATGTGGCACTTAAGTGTACCTTTCATAAGTTATAACACTTAAGTGTCCCTTTGTGCAAAGTTATGGCACTTGAAACGTTCTTTTGCCGACAAGTTTCATATACTGGAAATTTCTAACAGGAGTTCTTGAGAAAATTTGTTAAAGAGTGTCCCAAGACCAAGTAAACATCCAACTAAACAAACTTTACAGTTTCCAGTGCACTATCTATTATCTTGTTACGTGCAATCAATGTTTAAAAAAATGAGCCATTCCATGTAAAGTATGTTTAATGCGCGCCTCACAAGCATTCGTTACCATGACCCTTATCAATAGCTTTAGGCATTCCAAATATTGATACTTGTACAATAATGCAGAAGCACTACTAAAATTTTATGGAGAATGTGTTGATTGTTCAATATGCCAAGGTCAGTCTCCATACCTGAGGACAATTCTCTACAGCCACTTGTGCAATTACAGTCTACAGGCCAACAGAGTCCTACTGTATGGGCAACACTACATGAACAAAAAAATTCAACCTTTAAGTCTGATCATTTCCTCACCTTGGGAAAACCAAGACTTAATTTTCCTTAACTTTTTACAAATTTTACATCATCTTTAGGAGCAAAAAAATTTAGGCATTTTGTAACTTCTAATGCCAAAAGTGAAATCTGATGGGGGCAACACATCTATTGAAGTTTCTCAAAATAAAGCACAAAGAGTTGCTTGACAATACTACTTAGTATTCCATATTTTGTAGAACTATAGTCAAGAATAGCAAGGCATTACTTGGATTTTTTCTTTGATGTTTAAGTACGATAATTCCACCACCTACATCATGCATTTGATGCATGCATATCGCGCAAACAAGCATATGTCTCTCTAGCGAGATATTTAGGATCCATCTGCTAATTTTTCAATCTGTTACTATAGCATGTCCTGGAACATGATGTAAACGCAACTAATTATTTCAAGCCTAGAAATAAATAAATAGATATATAATATTAGAAAGGGTTGCATGCCTTACCTCATCCATCCCAAAATCCGTCACCTTTTCTTCAAGATCCCCAATTTCCCGCACATTGAACTTGTTTATGAGAGTAATACAAGAAATGGTGGACATAGGCTTGACGACCAAATCATCCATCACCATGTATGTTACTACACCTTTCATATAACCACCCTTACTGCCAGATGCCTCAGAAGAGGATGAAGCAGCTGGTCCAACAACCATGAAAGTTTGGTACTCATGCTGCAACCGCAATAAGGACATTTTGCTGAAGGGGCATCAGTGACATAGTAGTTACAGCTTGAAGTTGAAGTATTAGAGCATCTGCAGTAGTTAGTTGGTGCAGAAGATGAAGCTTCAGGTAATAACAACGGTAGCGCTTGGTAGCTTGGGCTGCAACAGAGCCTCTTTCTGGTTTGGTTTCAAATATATGTCATTGAGATTCTCGATATTCTTATACAGGCTGACTAAGCTACCGGTTGCACCTACATTGGTGAGGAAACTAATGACAGTTCCAACTGGTAAGGCCAAGCAATGGAAAAGGAAATCCACAAAGTCCTTTCCAGCTTCAGCAAAAAGCACCATATGGCTTCTTGGTCAACAAGAAGCTTCAAGCTCATCTTGGTTGCTGTCATGCTTGTTTTTGTTCTTGACCTGTCAAGAGAATTAGACCAATCTAAAAACCAGCCTTCCTCCCTATATTACTGAGATAAAAACCAAGTTGAACTTTGACAAGCTTGGTTGTAGGCAATGGGAAACTTCCTTAACTAAAAGATCCTAAAAAGTACATAACATGGATTCACCAAATGCAATAAGAATAAAGAAAGGACAATGTTACCAATCAACCTCCAGATTTTCCATGAAGCATTGGAAAAATCAATCCATCCCTCTTCCTCAGAACTTTCTAACATCGCTGGATATATGTTTATCATGAAAAAGAACCTGACGGTACATGGCAGCATATCTTACTCATGTTTCAAGGTCATCCAGCACCACAAACAAGAATCTCCTTCTGTCCTTCATGCAGAGTGTTAAGTAGGGGCTTTGACCCATGTATCTCAAACATTGTTGCAACTTACTTCGTAAATCACAGGACTTGTTTCCATTTCATATGTGAGATTGTTCGGTTTGCTTTAATTTTTTTTAAGTTTTCCAGTGCTCTTAACAACGAATGAGTGAGAAAACAAAGTATAGCAAATATCAGATGCAAACAGAGAAAAAAAAGGTTGCACTTTGCCTCCTAAGGCGAAACAAAGTAAGAAACTATCAAAAAAATTCAGGCCAAACTTTAGATATCAGACAAAAGGCTTTAAGAGTTTTCAATACTCCAAATAGACCAAGCCAATCACATATAATAAAAAACCTGTGAACCAACATCGGATCAACAAAGCAAAAAGTAAAGATCATAACTTTCCACACGATTCCTACGCTATGATCGATTCTGTTAACCACATCATCCATAAATCAAGTCGGTACCCATCAATTGGTGGGGTTAAATGACCAAGGTATCCCGATTACACAACAACTTCGGACATGAACCAACCTCAGACATGAGATAACAAAGCGACCCTATGTATAAAAATGTGCACACCTCTACTCTGAGAGGGGGAGAAAGAGAATATTTTTGGGTATACTCGAAATTAAAGAGAATTTAATCTTTGGCACACCTCTTTGATCAGTACTCCCTTAGTTACAAAAGCTTCATCGTCTGGGTTTCGCGCGCGCGCGAGAGAGAGAGAGAGAGAGAGAGATAGAGAGAGAGATTCTTGAAGATTATTGGGATGGAGTCTGGAAAGGCTGGATTAAGAAACAAACGAAAAATAAAAGGTCGGCTTTTTGGCGGAGTTCCGAAAGTGTTTTCCGGAGTCTACTGTCGTCCACTCCACTTGGCGGGTATTTCTTTCCACAAACAGCGGTAGCTATGTACAAGGTATTATAGGGGTGTGCAACCGGACCTGGTAAACCCAGTTCCCGGACCGGCCGTCCCAAAACATAGGATTGGGAACCGGTTCCCATTGAAACCAGTCTAGGAACCAGTTCCCAAAATTCGGAACCGGTTTAAACCAATTCGGGAACAGGTTCCGAATAATTACCCATCCGGAAATCGGTTCCTAGACCGGTTTTGTAAGTAGAGGTCCAAAATCCTTTTTTTTTCCCGATTTCTATTTTTACTCCCGCAATCACACGTTTTTCCTCTTGGCTCTTTCAAACATGCACCTCCCTCACCGGCTCCCTCTCGCACCGTCCGATGGACCGACGGTGTTCGTCACCGCCAAATTCTTATGTATCACATGGATTGACTCGCCTACTTTCTCTTTTGTAGGAGCAGTTATGCTTGCATAAATAAGCAACTTCATGTAGTAGTTATGGGAATAGGACTAATATTAAACCCAAGTTATTGTTAATTTTTTGTCTTATGATTTTATTTATTATAATTAGCCTTGTGAATCATTAATTTTTCATTTAGTCAAAAAGTTCATGTATTTATTTATTATAATTAGCCTTGTGAATCCTCAATTATGAGGATTACGTTATTTTCTCGCGTATTAATATAAAATTCAAAGTCATTTAGGATATCGGAAAATTGCAAAACAAATTTAAGTGAAAACAGAGTTGACCCTGAAACCGGATCAGAAAAACAAAGTGAGTCAAGTACAGGATTCAATATAAATAGGATCGGGTATAGGATCTAAAAAAGATGAACCGGTTATAATAGGGTCGGGTTCATAGTCCAAGTTTAGACCCTACCCTACCTAGACCCGACCACCCCTACAAGGTAAGTGGTTTCAAATTCCGTACGGATTTTATATAAATTTAAAATTTACCCATTAAAATAAGTTCTTTATTTTTTTAAATTTAAAACTAAGAACCTACCCATCACTAAATTCATGGTCGGTTCATAGTTTTATCCAAATTCCGCTTCATTTATTAATTAAATAATTGTAATAAATCATCACATTTAATGATCATCATTTGCAACTTATATTTAAACACACAAAGAATCTGAAATATTAACAACATAAAATCTCTATAATAAAATGACATTGAACACTATGAAAAGATATAAACCAAGAAAAACATATAAAAAAAATGGTTATAAATTCCATCTATCTATAACTTAGAACATATCCATTGAAACAAATTCTTCAATTTTTTGAACTTGGAATCTACCTTGTTTACCTTAAAACCTAAAGCTAGATAGGTTTTCATTGGTCTAGTTCTTCAATTTCAATTCTGCTCTGGATCTAAGAAGCACCAACACTCTCCCAAAGCTTTTGTGTCGTGTCAGACATTCTGACACATATCCAACACTCCCGAGTACTCTCCGATACTCAGTCAACACGTGTCGAAAAATTCCGACATGCGAATTTTCGACATATGATTCCAACACACGAGGTCAATTTTAAAAAATTTCAATAAATGAGAAGTCAAAATATATATATATATATATATATATATATGTGTGTGTGTGTGTGTGTGTGTGTGTGTGTGTGTGTGAAAAATAAATAATAATAATAATAATAATAATAATAAATTAGGAAAGAAGAAGAACCTAACATTCTCTTATTTTTCTTACTCTCACTTCCCGTGATACACAATTCAACCCCAAGTTTTTTTCTCTCTTCTCTTCCGATAAGTTTAATACATGAGTCCAGAAATGTGAATTCCTTGTTTTTTTCTCATTTCATTGTTTCAATTTTTGTCAAATTGAATGATTTTAACAAATCGTGGATTCATTTTTTAGTGCAAATTCATTCTGGGCTTTGTTATTATTTATTTATTTATGAATTTGAATTAAATTAATTTGATTAAAATAATCATAAAAATGATAATTTATTATCTGTACATAAAAATACACATTTAATATATAACGTGTTCCAACGTGTCTAAATTTTCTATTTTTTTAAAAAACGGCATGTCAGCGTGTCGTGTCGTGTCATGTCGTGTGGCGTGTCGCGTGTCAACATTGATGCTACTTAGCTCTAGACCATGCTCACCTCTACCTTATAACTTTTCTTTTATGACATTATTGCATTTTATTATGAAGAACTATCATAATATCACAACATAATTTTATAACATTTTATACTTAATTACGAGAAATATGTCATTTTGTTTTGCACAAAGCACCCTCCACTAGACATTGCGACAGACCCATCGCATATGAAAGGAAACACCACAAATTTATTATATTTATGTCAATTCAGTTTTAAATTTTTCCAATCATACCAATTAACTTATAAACCTTTTAACAATTCGTTAATGAATCCTATCTAGCCAATTTTAATTGAAAATGTCTAATATAAACGGCGATCATCCTATATTGGACGATAAACATTAACTTGGATAATTTTTAATTTTTTCTTTGTGGGTTGGTGAGGTCTAGGCAAGGGCCTTCGTGCCCTCACGCGTGGTTGACAGTGGTTGACAAGCAGTGTCATCGGCCTAATGTAAGAAAAACAAAGAAAGCAAGGGGAAAAAATGAAAGAAAACACACAAAAAATAATATTAAAAAATTGTCAATGTCAACGCCGACAGTGGCATCTCAGCGATTTCCAACTAAATATACTACATTGGCAATTTGTCGAAATATTTAAAAATCAATTTACACAATTGAAAAGTTTAAAACTGAATTAGCACAAACACAATAAATTTAGAACTTTTTTATTTATTTTTCCCATATATATTATTTTTCTATTTAAGATCGAAGAAAATTTCCCATAACCATATCTTTGATTGACGTGGTATAAATTAATATTAATGTCCACATGGAAACTTAAATAGAACAAAGTGAATAGTGTAGATGTTTATTACTCATCAATCAAATATACCATTGGAAAGTCCTCCGACCCCAGATTAAGGTCATATATGGGGAATATAGCCTACAAAATGACATTTCACATGGCCCATTAGGTTAGTAAAAATGTTTTCATATTTCCATTTTCGTTGGAAACGATAATTATGCTTCTATTTTCATAAAAACTCTATTGGCATATATGAATATGAAAATTCTATGTTGGAATAGAAATTATGAAAGCATATTTAATGTGCTATTTTCACGATATACACATTTTCATAGATTTTATGCAATCTAAAGTTGTCTATCTCCAAAACAATTTTAAATTTTGATCAACTACTGCATAAGTTAAATGCACAAAATAGGTCATAGTAAAATTAATAGCTAATCAATTTAATTTTAGTACACCCTAGACTTTTCCTCCCATACATAACCGATGTGAGATCCCATGGCACCCCCGATGGGATGCTCTCAAATTGGCGCTAAGTACATTATGCATCAATAGATCATCTGCATCCGATATTATAACTACACAAAAATTATTCTGTTTCACATTTTCAACCTCCTATAGTTCTATTACACTTCTGAAACTGTTGGTAATGTTACTAATGTATAATTAGGGCGTGTTTGTTTTATTGAAACTTTCATAGTAAAGAAAATATTTTCATTTAAAATCATTTCAAAGAAAAATTGTTAGTTTTCATTTAATTGATGGTTTAAGAAAAATAATTTCCTTTTTTTCTAAATAGGGAAGTTTTTTTTCCCCAAATCTAAACTTCTTGTTTTCTAGTTCATTAAAAATGTTTTTAAGATCGATTAGTTTTCCATCATCCAAAATTATAAAGTCGAAAAATAAATTTTCAGAAACAATTTTCTTTCAAACAAATGAATCCGAAGAAGCAAAATTTCACTTGATAGCTTCTTCAAGAACCAAAAAGGCCAACGAATCCCAAGGATCTAATTATCTTGCACTATTGCATTTTTAAAAAAAAATGTATATATAAATACACACGCGCACGTGCCCACACACACATATATCTAAAATGGACTTTTTACATCTTTCTATAGCCTCCTAAATTTGTATCTCTAAAGCTTTCTAGAGTCTCTAAAATTCCTAAAAATTGGAAACAACATATTTCTCTAAATCAATCGCTTAAAATACTATTGAAATACTCGTCGACGAAATTGATATCCCCATAAGTCAAGGTCAACATGATCGATTACCAAATAAAACTTCAACCCGATCTATCCAGTGCATCTCAATCCCATCAATTTCTTCGGAAACATTCTTCGGAAACATTCATATATGAATTCATGAACATTTCCCAATTCCCTTTTCTTCATAATTATCATCCATGGATTGATTTTTCTTTTTCGAGATGGTAAGGCCAAACAATGCATGATACACTCTTCACTGTCTCGTTGTCTTCCTCCAAGCCCCTTGGACTCCCTACCCATGAATGTTCCAATGGGTTAAACTGTGAAGCAAATAGACTCTGCTCCCCGAAAGAAGATAATGGAGTCAACGCCAAAGTTAAAGTTGAAGCTCGTGGTCGACAAGAGCAAGCAAAGATTGGCTTCTGCAGAATCAGGAAAAGACTTTGTGGACTCTCTTCAACGTCAATGGCTCGACGATCGTGACTCGTGCGCACATTCAAGCCGGGAAAGCCGACTCCTTGGACAGCAACTTAGGCAATCTTTTGCAAGAGCCTCGAGGACCTGGAGGATGTGTATAACATGATGCCTCACCACAAGCAGAGCCTCTTGAAGCCCAAATTCCCCAACCGTGGTTCAAGCATCGCATTCCCGTTCGCTCTTTTATTGCCTATTTATTCACCGCCTTCATCACGCCAAGGCTGCCGGGATTGTGGACCAGTTTGAGGTAAGCCAAATCGAACTACATTTGTTTTCCTGGCTAGTTCCTGGATGGATGCTTTTTCTTTTCCGTCTTCCCCCACGTGTACGGCATTTGGTTTTATCCTTACAACTGATCCAATTGGTGAGTACTGGACCAAAGAACGTCGATCAAAATTCAGAATTTACAGTATGTTCAGTCGACGACAATTAACATCCTACATACCCTTTGTTGTTTCTTTTGGCAGGGAAAATTGCAGCTGGAGGCATTATTGCTGTCCCAAGACAGTTCTAACCGATGTCTTCCGTAGCAAGAAAGGCCGAAATGATTTTGCTACGATCAGTGCTTGTATTACAAACTAGGGGTGAGCATTGGTCCATATTACCGGTCCAATCCTACAAATCCTGGTCCAGTTCCCAGGAGGATTGAGTTAGTCCTTGGTCTTGGGATCTCTGGAAAAGCACAGTGCGGATTGGTCCTCGATCCTAAAAGTTTAGGGTCACTCCAATTCAGACCAACCCTAACTGCATATATTATATATAATATATCTAAAATATATTATATATCTAATATATTATTTATAATTTTCTTTATATATTTTAAAGAGAAAACCTAAAGTCAATCTCATATCTTTATGAGCGGTCTTAATCGTTTTTATGGTTTCTTGCATTTAGCAGGTGTGAAATTTGTATTGATGTCTTATCTTAAATTTGTTGAAGATGTACCGGCATTTATAGTTTGGTTTCAAAATGTCGTATTATCGATGGATATGTAATTTGAAATTGTAGATTTGCCTTTTCAAGAAATACACAAAATGTAATGAAAAAATTATCGATCGGTCCCGAGTTGACCCTAGAATCGGACCGAATCCACTAGGTCAGTTTAGTCCTTGGTCCTAGGCTTAATGGGGTTGGTCCTTGGTCTCAAAAATTGAGGACCAACACTGTGCAGGTTGATCCCATGATTAAGGGGTGGGCCGACCCAACTCAGACCATGCTCACCCCTATTACAGACCCTAACTCATCTATAGCAATGCGGCAATAACAGAGGAATTTTAGCGATACCTCATTATAACTTACTAATCGTGTGATTGTCGCACTTATCTCGCAAATGTTTTCATTTTCTTTGGGAAAGCAGTTCATAGGAGATATATTAATTTCGTGAACCAATGGATCTATTCACATGAGACACATTTGTGCAACTTGACAATCATGTGTGTACATTAGAGGCAACATAGTCATACACACCATAGGACCACATATCAGTCATCACCAGAAACTAATTTCTGAGTAAGCTCACATATGGAAGAAACTAATTTTCTCAACGGCGATTGAATAGCTTCATCAGCATCTTACAAACCAGCACGAATAAACCAACGCAGGAAGCAAATATATCATAAGGACTAATTTTAAGAGCTGAAGGGTAGCGTTTCACCGATTTCCTCTCGCTGAATATGTCCGTGAGAACCGTTTTGGAGTGCAATGAAGCGTTCAACAGCTTTATGGCCTGAGCAAAGATCACATAGAGCAAGACAAGTAAAAAAGGGGTACTCGAGAAAGTACAGCGCGGCTGCCTTTATAAGAAACGGTAATAGCGCTTTTGCAATAGCTAACATATTCAGAACTGAATCATAAATGTAAGTTGAAGAACTATTGTGGGCTGCGGGTGTTAAAGCATACAGAGACTCAGATAAGTGTTTACAGGAATCTTCAGTTTCTTCTTCTGTATAACCGAGGATTGATGTGCTCTTAGTTGATGAGTTAACAAAATAGTAATCGGATGGATCGAGCCTTCCGATCTCACATAAGCATTGCAATAGCTTAGAACCGATTTCTCTCAAATGCCATGGCTCAAAATTGAATCGACGAACATTTACCAGTCGAAAAAACCCTCAGGTGTTATTGTAGAATTTCAAATCTCGTTCAAATATTTGTAAGAGGTTGCGAGTTTTGCAGGCCTTACCTCATCCAAGCCGAAGTCGACGACCTTCTCTTGAAGATCCTCGATTTCTTGCACATTGAACCTCTTGAGGAGAGTAATGGAAGAGATAGGGGACATGGGCTTCACAACCAGTTCGTCCGTCACCATGTATGTGACGCCTGTCACATAACCACCCTCCCCACCAGGTACCTCAGCCGAGGATGCGGCATCGGCATCTGGTCCCACGACCCATGACAATTTCTTGCTCATCACGTCGTTGCAACCAGGACATTTCGTAGAAGGGGAACCCGTCACACAGCTACGGCATGAGGTGTTTACACCGAAGAGATCACTGGAAATACGAGGACAAGCGTAGTAGGTAATTGGCACAGAAGGTGGAGCCTCGGGCAACAATGAGAGCAGAACATCTGGACTGGACCTCTGTGTCTTGGGATTCAAAAGAACATCTTTCTCTCTAGGTTTAATGAATGTGTCACCGAGATTCTCGACACTCCCGTAAAGATTGCCAATGCCACCCACCGTGCCTGCTTTGGTGAGGAGACTCATAATAGTTCCGACCGGCAAAGCCAGGCAATGGAAAAGGAAATTCACAAAGTCCTTCTCGGCTTCGGCAAAGAGCACGGTCTGGTTTCTCTTGTCGACAAGAAGCTTCAAACTCATCTTGGTTGCTGCCATGCTGGGACTTGGTCTATGCAGAGAATGAACTGTACAAACAAGATGGTTTTAATCCATAATTTCACTATAACAAGGAGTGAATTAGGGTGCTGTTTGGTTAAAGAAAATCATAGTTTCCATCCAACTCAATGACTCTTCAAAGTACGAGATTCATCGAAATGCAGATACAACTATGCAAATCATCTGTACTGAATTCTTCCAGCATTTAATATTTCAATGATCGTTACTCGGTGCCTCTTGTGCTGATGTGGCGAGGCATAATCATAGTTACCGCATCATAAATCCCGTAACTTCCTTTTGGTTCTGGTTCCAGAACTTCGCTAGTTTTTCCTCCCAGTTTTAATTTTCTCCATGAAGTTGGAGACATATGACATCGGTGGTGTCCAGCGGGGCTAACTCTGATATCGAGCCCAGAAACTCTGCCTTTTTAACTTGCATTTTTCTTTTCAATTGAACCCTTTACCTCGTGCAATTCGTGCAATCAAATCATTTAACCATCAATTACTAGTGGTATTACAAAATCTAATCTAAATAAATCGAGAAAACAGATCATCACAAATCCACTGAAAATATTTCAAATCAAGCTGGACTTAGAGAGAACAATCGCGAGACCGTCTCCATGGAAAACGAGAGAAAATGAAGAAATACGCAACAGTTTGTTTCTTTTGTCGGATAAGCGAATGTGCAGCAGTTGGAAACTACATGATACTCTAAAATAACAACAACTCCTGCTGGAGAAAATCATCAGCGATGCACGTCAACATGCGGAAGCTTCTCTATACAATCATGGGTAGTAACCGAAAAAGCAAGAGCGTGTCTACTTCAGTTTCTTTCTGCCAACACAGGCTAGCAAGAGCGTCGACCAGATCACATGAATGGATGTGGCAAGAACCACTCTTAATGCCCGCAAAGAATAAGTCGCAAACCAAGCTCGTAAAACAGAGAGTGATAACGAAAATGCGCACCTCCAGACCGTGGCTTCGACTCTGCAAGTGCAAGAGCTGCTTCTTCTCCAGAGTCTCTTGGTCCCGGACAGAGAAAGCTTCGCCTCTTTTATGGTGGAGTCCGTTTTCCTTTTGAGACAGGGCCTTCTTGACTAAGTCTTTCGCTGTAGTGCAGCGCTGGAGGTGCTTCTCGAGGAAGTTTTCGCAGTTTTTTTTTAATTTTTTATTCGAAGTTGCGTTTTTTCTAGGTTTTGCATAAAGTTCGAACTTTATCCGGTCGATGATCCTAACAACTAGACGGTGATCGACCAATCTCACATGTTTTATCATTTAGGATTTGATTGTGCTAGTGCATATTTTTGTTCAATTACAAAAGATAAATCTTGATAAATGAAATCATATGGTTTGGTCTGCAAAATGCGCAGGGCCTTTTTATTAGTTATGTCCAGCAGAAAATTAGATCGGTTGAAGATCTAATTTAAAATGAAAAAAACAAAATTAAGATTCCTAACCTTCTGTATGTTCGACGTCGACGGGGCTTCAAAGAAAGGTGCCGGGAAAAGCTGTGTGGCGGTGGCTCCTTCGGCCAACCCTCGCCTTTCCTCTCTCCTTCATATGATTTCTTCTTCTTTTTCTTTACTTTAATAATCTTTTTCTTAATTAAAACTCAGCCCTTGGTGTGCTCTTGAGGCAATTTTTGCTTCTTCTTTTTTTTTTTTTAACTTGTAGCGTTTACCATTAGTTTTTATTTGGTTTTAATTTCTAAATTCAAAAGCATATAACTGTTGACCTTTAAGCTCATATGATTTTTTTTCTCTGTTTTGTAATATTTAAACTATAGATATATATTTTACATTTCGGAGGAGATCTAATCGGAGACCCACTATTTCTAACAAGAAATTCCTACATAAATAAGAAAAGCCTTGCCATTTAGTGTTATTTGAACTATCAACGGTATAGTTCTAAGTAACCATTTAGTTTTATACCGAAATCTAGAAATTGATGACTTATCCAATCTCAATACCTCTAAAACATAGATCTACAACCCACGTATATAGCTTTTTACCCCGCTAGACTTGTATTTCCCACTTCATACAAACCATGGACTCGTGAAAAAAGAAAAGCCAGTTTTGTAATATCGGGGATTACCAAAAAAGTTCTAAACTTATCACACTTATATCAATTCAGTCATAAACTTTTAAATTTGATCGATTTAATTCTAAACATTTTGATGATTTATCAATGTAGTCATTTTAGATAATTTTGATAAGAAAACGTTAACGTGGATGCCAGCTATCCACGTAACATCGTCAACGCAAATGTTGATTTTGGGGTGGATAAGGTAAGCCAAATCCAACTATATCTGTTTTCCTGGCTTGTTCTTGGGTACGTGCTTTTTTCGTCTTTCTCCACATGCTCGCCATTTAGTTTCATCCTCACAGCTAGACTATAAGAGCCCTGAACAAATTCAGACGATGTATGTGGTCAGAATTCTTCTGAAATCTTTTTCAGCATCTGCCGTTTGCTCGGTCAACAATAATTAACATTGTATTAACCCTTTGGTGGTTCCTTTGGCAGGGAAAATTGCTGCTGGAGCCATCGTTACATTCCAAGACAGTTCTAAGCGATGTCTTCCTTGGCAAGAAAGGCATAGACGATATTGCTACAATCACTTCCTTGTTTTACAGAGCCTAGCTTCTCTAGAGCAATGCAGTAATAAATTAGGAATTTTGGTGCTACCCAATAACAAATTACTAATCATGTGATTGTCGCACTTATTTTGCACATGTTTTCATTTTCTTTGCCATGTCTGTTTACAGTAGACCTATCAATTTGGTGAAACCGGTTTATCCATTCACATAAAACACATTAGTGCGACTTGACAAGCATATGTACATTAAAGACAACTTACGTCTTACGCACCACTGTACCACATACCAATCGTCACTCAGAAACTAATTTCTGAGTAAGCTAATACATAACAGAGACTAATTTCTCAATGGGGATTAAATGGCTTCATCAACATCTTACAAAGTCACACTCGCAGGTATAAACTCCCCCAGCAAGCTAATACATAAGAGAACATAGTTTCTGAAGATGAGGAGTAGCTTTTCACTGATGTTTCCTCTCGCTGAATATGTCCGTGAGAACCGTTTTTGAGTGCAAAGAAGCATTCAACAGCTTTAGGGCCTGAGCAATGATCACATAGCAGAAGACCAGTTAAACAAGTGGCACTTAAGAAGGGACACCGGTGGCTGCTTTTTTTGGCAAGTTTAGAATGGGGACAGTATGTTTCTTAAAAACTGAAACAGCACTTTTGCAGTAGTGCACATAATCAGAACTTGATCACCTTGTCAAAGACTTCTGATAATTTAAATCAAAGAATTCATGCGGGCAGCAGGTCTAAAAGAATATTAACATGGAGACTCAGATATGTGTTTATCGGATATGTCCCTGTAATTAGAAAGGAATCTTTAGTTTCTTCTTCCATATATCTGGGCATTGCAGTGTTCCTAGATGATGAGATAACCAGATAATGTTCGGATGAATCAAGCCTTCTAACCTCACAAGAATATTCTAATAGCTTTAGAACCGGTTATTCTTAAATAATTGAATGCCACGTCGCCAAACTTGAAGCAAACCAAAAACCGCCAGTCAAAAAAGCTCTCAGATTTCATTGTTGAATTTCAAATGCGGTTGGAATATATGTAATAGGTCGCTACTTTTGCGGGCCTTACCTCATCCAAGCCGAAATCGACCACCTTCTCTTCAAGATCTCCGATTTTCTGCACATTCAACCTGCTGAGGAGAGTATTGGAAGAGATGGTGGACAAGGGCTTCACAACCAGATCGTCCATCACCATGTATGTAAAGCCACTCACATAACCACTTTCCCCACCGGGTACCTCCGCTGAGGATGACGCATCTGCAGCTGGTCCCGCAACCCATGAGACTTTGTTGCTCATTGCATTGTTGCAACCAGGACATTTCGTAGAAGGGAATCCGTCACCCAGCTATGGCATGAACCGTCTGGACTGAAACTACTCCTGCAAGAAAAAGAACAGGTGTAGTAGTTGATTGGCGCTGAAGGCAGAGCTTTGGGCAACAGTAAGTGCAGAACGTCTGAACCGGAGCTCAGAGCTTTGGGAGCTTTGGGATTCAACAGAGCTTCTTTCTCTCTAGGTTTAATGTATGGGTCGCTAAGATTCTCGACACTCGCATAAAGATTGCCAAAGCCACCCGCCACACCGGTTTTAGCGAGAAGACTCATAATAGTTCCCACTGGCAAAGCCAGACAATGGAAAAGGAAATCCACAAAGTCCTTCCCGGCTTCAGCAAAGAGCACAGTCTGGTTTCTCTTGTCGACGAGAAGCTTCAAACTCATCTTGGTTGCTGCCACACTCGGCCTTGATCCGGTAAGACGTCTGCAAGCTGTACCAACAAGCCAGTTTTAATACATAATTTTACTAAAACACAAAGTGAATCGGGCCGCTGTTTAGTTACAGAAAATTAAGATTTAGTCTGATTCCATGAGTCTTCAAAAGTAAGAGATTCATTGAATTGCAGAAATAATCGTGAGATGATAGGAAGAGCAAAAGGTTGCAAATCAATTGTACCAAATTCTTCCAGCATTTTATTTTTCGATGATTGTTACTCTGCGCCTCTTTATCCTGTGCTATGCAACGAGGCATAATCATATGAGAAAAATATTCGACATTAAGACTATGCAGTAGAGGTCATGCTCGACAGATCGACGTCACCCCCATAATTAATCCCGGAACTTCCTTTTGTTTCCTATTTCAGAACTTTTCTAGCTTTTCTTCCTAATTCTCTCCATGAAGTTGAAGACAAATGACATCAATGGAAGCAAAGTACTGCGAGGGTCGATGATTGATGATGGTGGGAAGTGAAAATAAGAAACGGGCTGGTTTGGCTGGGCTACTTTTGATATTAAGCCTAGAAAATCTTCTCATGCCGGCCATGATAAAGGAAAAAGTCAACTAGTCCTTTTAACTTGCATTTTTGTTTTCAATCGAGTCCTTTCGATTGGTGCAATCGAGCCCTTTAGTTCGTGCGATTTGAGCAAGCGAATCATTTAATCATCAACTCCTAGTTGCATTGCAAAATCTAATCGAAAAAGAAGGAGAAAACATATAATTTTAAATGTAGCGTTTAAGCTAATAAAAGAAAAACAAGAAAGGAGAAAATTGTAGGAAATGCAAGGCACACTGATTGGGGGCATCGCCACAAAAAAAATGTTAGCCCGTGACGCTAGAGTGAGAGAGAGCTCACGAAATGACAATCGAGTTAAATGTCTGCTTGACAACAAAGGTGATCATTCGATTGAAGGTCAAGCCTAAATTTTTGCCCCAGCATACCATTTTATAGAATTTTTATTTAAAAATCTTAGATTCGGATGGACCGAATTTTCTCGGTTAATTTCCTTGTCCAAGCCTGTCCAAAAATGCCTTCAGGCTCTTGTGGCTCGGGCTGGGCCCGCCGGCACGCGGGTTGTTTGACCCATGATAGGATCTAACCGACGGTCCCTGCTCTAAGCTTTGGTCCAAGTCGATCACACCAAATCATCCCAAATCCACCGAAATATTTCTAACCAAGCTGGACTTAGAGAGCGCAATCGAAGGTGGTCTCAATGGAAAACGAGAGAAAATGGAGAAATACGCAAAAGAGTGTGTGTGTGTGTATGTTTTTTTTTTTTTTTTTTGGTTTCTGGATAAGTAAACGTGCAAAAGTTACATGAAGAAACATCTTGATGATATACTAAAACCAACTCCCGCTGGGGGAACATCATTAGCGCAGCATGTCGATATGCGGAAGCCTAGCTCCAACGAATAAACAACAGCATCCCTACTTCAACTTCTTTATGCTAACACAAACTCACGAGAGCATCAATCAGATCCAGCGAATCGATGCGGCAAGTTCAAGCGAACCACTCCTAATGCCCACAGAGAGAAATCCTGAAACCGAGCTCATAAAACACAAAGTGATTCCGAAATGCGCACCTCTGATTCTTCGTGGCTGCATCCCTGCAAGTGTAAGAGCTGCTGCTTCACGAGTCTCGGTCGCGGACAGAGAGCTTCGCCTTTTTTTGTAGTGGAGCTGGGAAGAAGCCCGGGGGTGGGGGCGGCGGCTTTTTGAAAAAGACAACAGTTCTTTCTTTTGGGTCGGAGGAAATTATTGAGACAGGGACCATCGAGGCGAAGTTTTTCACTGTAACACAGCGCTGAAGGTGCTTCTTGAGGAAGTATTCGCAATGGGAAATTATCATTAGGAGCGGTTAGTTCTCGATCTGGCTCCGATTCCCATTCCAAGGGGGATCGAGAACCAGACCGGGAGGATCAATTCCCAAAATTCGAAGCCTGAGCCCGAACAGTTGGTCTTAGGATTTGGAACCGGACACTTTTTTTCTTTTCCACTACTTTTTTTCTTATTATTATTTGTTTTCATTACTTGGAACCTGAGATAGTGTTTAATTCACATTTTACTAATTTTTTAAAGAAATACAAAAGTACATTTAGTCGGTCCGGTCCGGTCCCGTTCCCCCTTGAAATCAGGAATGGGACCACCCTGACATTGGTTCTACTTTTAATAATCGGGAACTGGACCGACACTCTCAAGAACTGGACAAACCAGCCAGTCAGTCAGGTTTGGATGGTTCTCAATTCGAGCAGTCCGTTTTGCACAATCCGACGCCACTTTCTTATTCATCAATTGGAAATAATGAATTCGATAGTAGAATATAATTACTCGGTAGATTATTCATCGTCAACAACGGACTAATCTAATGATGAAAATATTAAAATGTTATTCGCATAAACCAGACCCATTCATATAATATATCCAGTAAGTAGAATAACTTTCCTACGCCTTTTTCTTCGCTTACATATAATAAGGATTCATTTTTCAAACGTGCCATGTCGAGAATTGATGCAAGAGCATCAGGCTTTATCAATGAACTCTCAAGCTCACCTTTGAACTCGTTGATTGATCCTTATTCCAACAAGCAAAGATTGATTTTGCCTATACTTTGATTCAAGGGGAGTTGAAGTTGTCAATTTTGATGATTGTCAATTGGCTACCTAGATGTTGATTTACACGGTCGGTGTCCACTACAAGACTCTAAATCCATTACCTAGAAACTAAAAGTTTTCCAAATCGATTTCCATCGCTGTTTAAAGATCTCATTCGATCATTATTTGGCTTCCAAGGCTAGTGCACAAATTTGGAAGAGTCAAAATTCAAGTTTTTATAGGTTTCGTTTCTAGTTCCTAGAACTTTATTGTGTTTTTTAATACCTATGTATTTATTAGTTGGGTAGTTCCCATGTCTCAAATACTTTGTCCATTTCCTATGTATTAGATTCCTCTATAAATAGAGTAGAGTTCTTAATTGTATTGTTAGGAGAATACTATGTAATTGAATACTTATCCAATTCTTTATCCAACGTCGTTAGTGGTGAATCAAACAGTTCTGTATCCTTGAACGATGGAGTAATCGTTTGCACCTTAGCCGGTGACTTGTGCTTTTATGCTTTGATGGTGAACCTTCTTAATCTAATTTTTCTCAACACACTTGTCCATGCACATAACCATGCAAACCCCCATTTTGGGATCACTTGTTCTACACACTCATCAAGTTAGTATCAAATCTCGAGATTGAACTTATTTTGAGTGATTTCTTCTATTACCCACCTCCCATCCTATTTCAGACTCTCTTTAAAAAAAAAAAAAAAAAGTAAAAAAACTAGGTTGATAAGATTCTAAGAGGCTTGGCTTTGGACCAAGTCAACAACGAAAGGCATGGTCGTGCAATAAAGGATCTCTGGCAGTAAATGAAGAAAGCCCTCACCCTCCTAGAGACATGACTAAAGGGTGCCAAAATATATTCAGCTAAGCCTTTAACTAAAGGTACACCCTTCTTTAAGGATGCTTGTTCTAATTAGGTTGAGAATACTTTGAAGTAGGAAACAACATATATAAGCCCCTTGAGTTCGTTAAAGAGTGCCAAAAAGAATTAAATGGTGAAAATAGCAAGTGCTTTAAGTGTCACGACTTTGGACATCTACAAGTATATCGTCCAAACTAGAGGGCTATCTCCACACTAGAAATTGAAAAATTAGGTAGTTCCCATGTCTTTAATACTTATTCTATTTCCTCTGTATTAGTTCCTCTATAAATAGAGGATAGTTCTCAATTGTCACGAAGAGTTGATGAATATATGAGAATTTATCCGTGTGAGTGAATATTTATCCAATTCTTTATCCAACGTTGTTGGTGGTGAATCAAACGATTTTGTATCCTTAGTTGGTGGAGCAATCCTTTATGCCTTGGTGATGAGTTGCCATTATCTCGGTTCTTTATCCTTGATTGGTGGCTTGTGCCTTTATGCTTTAGTGTTGAACCTTCTTTATCTAATCCATCTCAACACATCCATCCATACACATAACTAAGCAAACCCTCATTTTCGGAATCACTCATCCCACGAACGCATTTGGAAAGGATTTCATAAGTTGTGACACAAATAACATACATTCGGTGAGAGATAATTTGAGGTCGATGAATGGGTTATTTAAAATGAGACCAAAGTAAGCACTTCATATACTGTCAATATTTCACAATCAAAACAAACAATGTAATGTTGTTCAGAGATTATGTGCATAATGTATAATAGATTACTAAATAAAGTTAGACCAGCATAAGATCAAGAGCAAAGTGGTGCAATAGAGTCAATAAGTTTGGTGGCAACTGTCTTGTGTAGAATGAATTAGTTGATAAGCTTATAGGCCTTTGGCTGACCACAGCATGAGCACTATTGTCTCCAATCGAAACACACATGCATGTGAAGATAGAGGGAGAGATAGAGTAGGAGAGAGAAGTGGTGACACGTGGCCATTACTCAAGCCAACTATAGTGGGATCAAGCTACCTCAGCCCAATGAGAAAATATTAGGTAGAGCTCTGAGTCTAGGTGTCAAAATCTCAGTTCATTCACCAGGCGACATGCCCTTGCTCATCACGCCAGAACCCTTCTCCTCCCTCATTGTCTTGCCTCTCTCTTTCCTCTCTTCTTTTTTCCTTTATTTTTCTTTTTTCTTCCTTTTCACTCCAACAGGGACGATAATAGACGTTCGTCCCCTTCCACCACCACCACCTCACCACTATCTCAATCCTCCACATTGTTGTTGTTTCGATCCTCCATTGTCGAGCTCGAGCTCGGCCGACAAACTTGAGTCTCTGATTTTGGATCTAAGGCCAAGTGAGTCCTAGATTTGTGATCTAGAGCTCAACTCGACCTTGAAATGAGTTGATTTGAGGTTGACTAGGGCCAGCTTAGGCAATGAATGAGGTGGAGGCGTGGTTAGTCGACACAGCATAGGGCCTCAACCTCTTGGCCAATGCATACGTTGACGCGGAAGGTGCCAAGAGGAGTCAGGTAGGTGGCGGCAACGCTGGATATCAGAGAAGGAGCAAGCGAAGATGGAGGTGATGTGTTGGAGGCGGCAGCAAGTCCATAGTCGGGCTCGAGGTTGAGGTCAAGAAGGGAAAATGGGGCAACAAAGGAGAGAGAGAAAGAGGAAGACCGTGAAGAGAGGAAAGAGAGAGGAGAGCCAGTGAGGTGAAGTACGACACGTGTCGCAAGGTGAATGAACTAGCTTTTTTTACACACCGACCTCAGAGCTCTACTTAATATTTTCTGCAAGCCAACTGTTACCAAAGTCCCGCAACCCCCGGGTGAGAACTGGCACACCGTGGGTCATGCTACCTCGGCCAACTATTGCCCTAGTCGTACAGCACTGGCCATCATCAGCTTATGGGCTTTGGCCCCAATCAATGGCCTCAATGCTTGCTGGGTCAAACGTTTCTTTTTTCTAATTTTCAAACTTTTTTTCTTTTATTTTTATTATTTTTTTCGAAAACTTTGAAAGCGATGTAGGTTATTGCGTCTGCACCACATCACCATCTAAGGATGACTAATCAACCCATCAGTATTTCTATTTACTTTTTAACATAATAACCAATTCAAATTAGAAAATATATATTGCTTAGGGACTATATTGGCCAAAAAAAAAAATCTCCATTAACGAAATTAAGCAATAGCTTCCACCGCTGAAGTAAATAAATATAAACATCTTATCAAACTTATATTGAAATTCCTCCACAAGCTCAACTGGTTGCTATGGACTAGTGAAAAAATTTGTGGTCACTATTGCACCGTAATTAGTCAGAAAAAACGGCACTGTCCTGAGCAATTTTAGTTTTTTATTGTATATGTTATTTTGTGCACGGTTTAGCCAGCCCTCTTAGTCGTTACCCCTCTCCGTTCTCTTCTTTTGTCACTATTTAGTTATAACTTCTTGTATTTAAGAAATAGTTTTTCACTGTAAAACTTCATTTATTTCATGAAAAATAAATTATTTAAATAAAAATTTCTTTAAAGAATAACTAGTATCGCTTGTAAAAATAAATGAACCAAAAATATTCTCACCGTCAATGAGAATGTTTAGATGTAAATTGTTGTCGGTAATAAAAATATTTTTTATTGACTAAATATTTCAAGTATTACAAGCGATCATTTTATTCATTTTATACGAAATAAACCAAGCATAACATAAGCTAGGTGTTGTGGTGGCCCCCGGCCACTTTTGACCGTCGTCGCTTTCCTAACCTTCCTCTTGCCGTCATATGTTTTGATGTTCTTGTTCTTCTGTCTTAACTTTTTGTTTTACCTTTTGTTCCATTAAAACTTAGCTCTAGGAGTATTTTTAGGGGATTCTAACATTTCACTTTTAGCATTTAACATTAGATTTACACAATTTTAAACTTTCGGTTTCAATGGTATATAGCATTAGTTTATGTGTGTGAATAAATTTTCGCAGCCGATCTTGGGTGAACATGGAGATTAGCTCCTTCCAAGTATTAGATCTTTGTTTTTTCACTCTTTTGATGTTGGCACCTCTGCACGGTGATAGGAATGAGGATGTTAAATCTAGATGTGCACTGCAAGCCATTGCAAATGGAGTGGGAGATCTTGGCATTTGCTTATCATAGAATTTGTCAAATCTATTTTTTAGGGATGAGAGTTCACTTCTAGCTGCAGATCTATGCTTTGTTATTTGCTTTCTGGTTTTGCTTGGTTCTCAATTATTTGGGCTTTGCTAGGCTTGGAAACCTTCCATTTACCTCTCGAGTATCATTCAGATATATGAATGTATTTTTGTTTCGAATAAAAAAAAGCTTGTAAGAAATATTTTTATAAATTTTAATGGAATATAGAAATTCATGTGGAAATAGAAAATGCCTTATCATTTAGATTCCGTTTGTTTCGCGGAAAATATCACAATTTTGGAAAATGTATTTTATAAAGCCATTTTTTAGGAAAATGACAATATTTTTCGATGTTTGGCTAAAACCTAAATATAAACTAGAAAATATTTTCCGCTATTCAATATTGGATTTGATTTTTTGGGAAAATTTACCGTAAAAATCTAAAATTTTATATATATATATATATATATATATATATATATAATGAATTTTTAATTATTTTTATTTTAAAATCCAATTTTGTTTATATTTATTTCTTTCTTTTTTTTTTTTTTTTCCTTCCTCCTTCTTCCTCCTTTTTCCTCCGCTGGCCACTTGCCTTAGCAATGGCTAGCAGCTCGGCGATTGGCCAAGATGCGGGTTACCGAGAATGAGGCTCAATCATCTAAGTGAGCTCAAGCTTGCTTGAGGCAAGATGGGCGAGCTTGACCCTCACCAGATCCATGCGAGCTGGGCAAGGCTTAAGCCTTATTCGAGGTCACCATACATTGGCAAGGCTTTAGCGACCGTCGAGCCAGGCTCAAACTCCCCCAACTTGCTGGATTTGGCCTCAAGCAAGCTTGAGCTCGCTAGATTAGGTGAGGTAGAGCCTCACTAGCCTCGACAACCTCGCCACAGGTTGACACGCTTGAGTCTTGTCAGTATCTAGCAATCTCGAGCCTCACCAGCTTGTGGTGAGGCTTGACCTAACTTGTGGCTGGTCATCAGCTGCCGCCATGACTAGCGATCGGCCAAAGAAGAAGGAAAAAAAGGAAAAAAAAAGTTAAAAACTCAATTTTTTAAAAAAAGAAAAAAAACATAAAACATAAAAGGAAAATGTGTTTGGTGAAAGTTGGAGAGGTGAAAGAAGATATGGAAAATGTTTTTCACTTTCTGAAAAGTGGAAAACATTTTCCCCACTTTTGAATGTGTTTTTCTATTAGTGGAAAATGTTTTTCGTAACTAGTTTATTTTCTATGAAACGAATGCTGAAAATCAAGAAAACATTTTCTTGGATGTTGTTTTCCACAAAAGGAATGGAGTCTTAGTGTTTTTAGAACTACTATTTATATAGATGGGAGTAACCATTTAGTTTTATGTCGAACTCGTAAATCGATGATTTATCTAATCTTAATATCTCGAACAAAAAAAGAAGAAGAATGAATCCATTGTAATATCATAGGCTTTTAAGATGAATATTGTCTTTTCTTTTCTCACAAAAAGCAGCTGTATGTAAAATTATATACAACATAGGTTTGTTACTGGCTAGCATTTGCGAAGAAATCAACAATTTTAAGTGAAAAATAAATTGGATAACGGGAGAGTATATTTGTTAAGAGTGACAAAGTTGAGAGAATAACTTATGGAATGGAGGGGAGAATTACTAAAAAAAAATTAAATTTATTACAATTGTGTTAATTCAGTTCTAATTTTTTTTTTTATTAATTCATTCCTAAATATTTTGTAATAATGCCAATTTAGTGCATTTAGTCAATTTTGGCCGACCCAGACGGCGCGTGGATGTCGAGTGGCATCTGTCGTCCGACTAACGTTGATGTGATAATTTTTTAGCAAATTTTTTAGTTTTCAGCAAATTTTTTATTTTTTGAATTTTTATATTGATTTTTTTCCTTTTTTTCCTCTTCTTTTTCTTTTGCATTTTCCCCCAACAATGGCTGGCCAGCTAGGCTCCAGTGAGGGCTGCAAAGCCCTTGTCTGCCACCGACGAGGGTCATGGCCCTCGCCGGCCTCCCGGGACACGCTGGGGACTCTGCTCGACCCATCGAAGACGACCCAAGCACCTGCGTTCTTTTTTCTCTTCTTCTTCGTGCATGAAACTCAAGTCTCCCCACAGCAAAATGTCAGATGGAATGCCGACCAACTCCGGGGGAGAAGACGAGCAGCCAGCAGCATCCCCCACTTCACGCGTCCATCGCTTTGCTTGTTTCGCAAGTCTGACTCTCGCCATCGATCCTGGTTCTTGGTCTCGTTAAGTTTCCTCAGCAGTCGAAACGGTCGCTCCCCATTCAATCCCGTCTCTTTGAGGTCTCCTCTTCGCTCCTCTTCCCCACCACCCAAAAAAAAAAAAAAAAAAAAAAACGAAAACTTACTTTATACTTCCCCAATGTCTGCATATCTCTCTCTCTCTCTCCAGTCGACCCATTGAAGACGCCTAGGGAGTTGGCATCGGGGGTGACGAGGGAGGTGAGGTCACCTTCGCCTGCAGCCGGCAAGGCCATGGCAAGCCCAGCCTCGCCAAAATCTGGGCAAAGCCGCCTCATCCGCAGCCTTGAGCGAGGACCCCTACCATTCCCGGCCGTTGTGGGAGGAAAAAAGTAAAAAAAGGAAGAAGAAGAAGAGAAAAAAGAAAAAAAATTAATAAAAAACTTGAAAATGATCAAATTTATTAAAAAATTGCCATGTCAGTATTAGTCGAACAGGCGACACCGATCGGCGTTCATATTAGTGTCGGCTGGCCAAAATTGACTAGATTAACTGAATTGTGCCAAAAGGTCTAGGACTGAATTTGGAAAAAAAGAGAGAGAGAATTTGGACCAAATTAGCACAATTACAAAAGATTTAGAAGTTTTTTTTAGTAATTTTCTCTAGAACGGAGCAAACATGACATATAATTTTCACCAACTATTGGAAGAATTTAGAGTAATTTATTATGAACTAGAATTATAAACACCATGCATGAGACAGAATAATAAATACAATCATAAATCTTCACATTCCTTGGTAAAATAGGCTAAGGATAAATAATTAAGTAAGTACATTGTTACTTCTAGTTGAAGTCAATATTAGCTATTTTTATTCAATGATACATTACTCTAAAGCAATAAAAAAATTTATGCTGGAAAGAAAGTAATTTAAAAATGAATTTGCTTGACGTCCTATTAACATATCTAGCTTGCTTCTATCAATTCACACTTGAAAGATTTGTGTGTCTGTGCATGTACACACACACACACACACACACACACACACATATATATATATATATATATAATTGATTAGATTTTATTTTAAGTTCTAAAAGTCTTTTACCGGTACTTGAGGATCCAATAGCTAGATACCAACAACATATAATTTGTTTTATTTCATTGAATAAGATTAAACAACGTCTTAAAAAATCGGCATATTAATTTTATCATAGATATTTCCACTGATTATGAGCATCATTAAGGGTGTTGCCCTGCAAAGATCTGAAAATAAAGTATACTGATGTATGATTAGCTTCTTTCATGCGATATACGTTTGCTTGAAAGACAGAATTGTATATTGATTTATTATTAGATGTCACATATATATTTACATATTTAGTTATATCAAATCATTTATTAGATAATACACGCACTTATACCAATACAATCGAGAACCGAGTGTTAAATTTAAAAAGTTTTCAACTTTATTTGGAAAAACAAATTGTCACTTCCGACAATGGTTATTTGGGTGCGAAAACATTCATGAACGATGAATTGAACAATAGCAAGACCTTACTTTGTAATATTGATCAAGGATACTTTGAAATGAAAAATAGTCTTAAAAATCACAAATCCAATTCTAATACCAAAAAGAAAACAAAATATAAAAATGAAAAACATAAGTCACCCACCAATTCTCCACAAAATTGAAAATGAAAGACATAAAAATTAATAAATTCATGAAAAATTAGGTACATCACCCTTTTATTATTCTGTCCGAAGCCAAAATTCGGCACCTTATACTTACTGCAGAGTTCACCATAAGTCCATATTTGCCTCCCAAGGTCAATTCAGATGGCATGTGGGGTATCCTTCGGGATCGTACCAACAATCGTTTGAATTATTTGTTGACTCGGCTGAACTTGGCGCCGATTGCCGTGTTCACCGTCATCAAAGCTTGTCATTTGGTGCTCAGGGGGATTGGGATGACAAAGTTGGTCGCGCAGATTCTTGTAAGTTAAATTTCGCTTCTTTTCCAAATCCTTGAATGGCATGAAGTGTTTTCTGGGATGAGAAGGTGGTGGAGAAGATGAATTTGGTTTCGATGGTGGGTTCATTTTAACATAGAGTTTGGAAACAATTTGCTGATGAAGAATGTTCTGTCGTCTTCACTGATCCTTATGAGCATCTTGATGCAATCGATGATCTTGTTTCTTTATCTGGACAAAGTTTTTCTTTTTTCTTTTTTAATGGTTTGAGATGAGCCTTGGCAAGTTTTGATAGCATTAGATATGGCAAAGCTAAACAAATCCATGGCTTTTGAATGACTTTTGGACATCATGCTCGATAAAAAGTTCGGATGCGATGAAACACGTTAAGTCATAGAGGACTCTCTTTTCACTGTAGCGTCTTCCTGGAAATATATCGAAACTAATTATGTTCTTCAATGTCGGAGAAAGATGTAATGCTTTCCCCATTTATCCATTCCGTTCCATAAATTAAGCAGAATCTTTTTCATTGGCTAAAGACGGTGTGGAACCAGGCTGGCATGGTTTCTCTTGACGGTGTGACGATTGACATCAGCATGGTTCTGATGACTGGAGAAAACGGTCTATACGCTGGCGTGGCATCATCGTTGATGCCATTGCGGCTTGGACTATTAGGTGTGGTAAAACACGGTGCTGTGTGACACCTTTCTTGTGATAGCGAACTGGCTCTAATAAACGTCGCTGCATTGCAGTCTATAACTCCATGTCCCGTCATTGCTTGCCTCCTCGATGACCTCAAAATCTTGAACTCAGAACTCGGCCGTTTAGGACTGTCTTCTGAGCTGATCACTGACATGCTGAGCACGTTTCTTCAACTTATAACCACCTCGGCTATTAGTGGAGTTAACGCAGATAAGCATTTGACAGCTATACGAAGGGTTGTGGGTGTGCTCGTGTACCTTGCATTCGTTATCGAAGTGATGCGGCCAGCGATGATTCGGATCATGACAAACTCCAGAAGGTGGGCCAGCTAAGAACGTGTATGTCTTTGCCATAATTCTGTATTTCCTCGCTTCTTCGGTGATATTCCATTTTGCGGGGATTTCTAGCTTCCTTGCGCCGTTTATTCTGGGTTAGGCCATTCCCGATGGCCCGCCATTGGGAGCTAACTTAGTGGATAAGTTGGACTGCTTTACTACGGGTGTGCTTTTGCCTCTCTTTATAACGACAAGGGTGATGAAGGCCATCTTCTCGGAGATCCATTTCGGCAGAGACATTGTCCAGGTTAGCAGCATCTCCCTGCTGTAAAAGTTGTGGCAAGACTCATAGGCTCCATGGTTCCTTCGTTAGTCTTGAATTTGCCTAAACGAGACACGTTGGCCCTTTGCTTTCACAACGAGCAGCAAAGTTGTGGTGGACTTGGTTGGGATGAGCTTTCTCAGGGGCTATAAGGTACTCCACAGATCAATGAAAATGAATTGTCACCTCTCGTCTGATGTCCATTTATCATGGAAACTCTGTATTTTGAAGAGTGTAAACTATTTCTAAAGTTCTCTTTTTGGCATATGATCTTTTGAGAAATTTCCTTGATTAATCAACATTTTGGAAAATCCACCAAATAACAAGGAAAAATCACAAGAGGAGCTCATTAGTGATCACCTTCGAGGAAATGGGCGGGTTACCAGTGGAGGAACATCTTGCATCTGAAACCTTATGCATTGTAGCCATCACTCATAAACTAGACAATGTTGCAGTGATCCCCTGTTGGGAGAGCGCAATAAAAGTCTAATACCTTCATTTGAGAATATCGCTAAGAAGAAGCCCAAATTTGAGTCTGTCAATATATTCAATTGGATCTATATTCACTCAAAAGCATAAGTCAACAAGTTATGGGCCAACTACGATATATTAACTGCTTTACACCACATCAATTTTTAATGTGAGATTTCTCTAACTTAACTTACTCATACGTGCATCCTAACATCCTCAACTTATTAGATGCCATCTATCTCACCAAAGAACTAACAATTGCCCTCTATGGCCTCCACCTTTTTGAGCTGGTTGGTCGAGCCTCCCGTCTTTATTCTCATAGGATGCAGAAAAGGACTCTCATCAGGAGCTTATACTTGGAGAACATCGTCACTGCCTACAGTCACTACGGGCAAGACCATTGGGACGTCGTGTCAGCGTACGTCTTCACGGCTTTCTCACTGCCAAGGTTGATGGGCAAGGACATATGCATGTTGGCACTTGACAAACTTGCCTCCTTCATAGCTTACCTTTTGATCATAAGTGGTCCGAGGACGGTACCTGGAATTGGAGGACAAAAGCGGAGGATCCTGAGCAGCAGTGCTCTCGAGAGGACTCCTCCTTCGGTCGGTATACTAGTGGACTGCGGTCGCCTAGGATGCTCCAATTCGCTACTGTCGTCAGAGCAGTCACCTTTTTGAATGGCTATGATCTTTCTTGGAAGGCAACGACGACAGGGAGGCATTGACTCTAGCGAATCGCATGGCGAACGGTACAAACATCACTTGTAGTCGTCCACATCACCCACCATTCGGACCAAGGCATTACCAACTGGGAAAAGATGTGTGATTCTGAAATCCTCAATGACGTCAATAATGGCAGTATAGGTAACCGGAATGTTTTGTACATGAGAGAAGGTGGATGAGGGACCTAACACTGCACTAATAGTAATAAGACCCATGGAATTGAGTATGATCTAATTATAGTGGGGCGGTGCTAGAAAGAAGCATCCCCTTAGACAGTAGGATTTTTCGAATGGAGTGAATTCCTCGAGTTAGTAGTGATCGGTGACCTGCTGGGAAGACGCTTGATTTTGGGGTGCAACTATGACGGAGAGTAGATTTTCGGTCTTGGGCATACAACAACAGAAGATTTCGCCCAAAAATGGGAAGACGGTGTCGGTCGATTTGGGGGTGCATCTAGCTGTGAAGATGGAGATGCTTGTATCTCTTGAATTTTCAATGAAGGGAAACCGATTTCTTCCCTTTCTGCAGAGTCTAGATCTTCGATGGAGTTGTATACAAGGCATTCTTATGCTTCAAATTTGTCAAAGACTAGCGTGACAATCCCGTTGCAAACGGTCAGATGCAACAAGCTATAACACTTTGATACCAAACAGTGAACCCGGTGGCAGAATGTGCTGGACGAAATAATTCTTCATGCTTTTAAGAACAACGACAAGTTTTAATACTTTGATACCCAAAATAAAAGAAGTTTCAATAGATGGAGGACCACTGCCACCGGGACCTCTGCCTGGCTTTGAGGGACACAGGCACCAGGCACTGGAATTGGGTCCCCAAGCCTGGCCATCGGGGTCTCGGGCATGGGTGCCAAGGGCTCGGCTCGGGCCCAACCTCGAGAGACTTGAGAGAGGGCACGAGCGCTAGCCACTCGAGTGTGGGAGCCGGCCACCGGGGCCTTGTGCAATGCCACAGGACCTTATCACAAGCCTCGTGATCCTGGGCCCAGCCTAGGGGATCTGGTCCCGGTGCTAGAGTTGCGAGCTCGAACACTGGGTACCATGACTCATGGCGCTTGGAACCCATCCCAAGTCATCAAGGTCCTCAGCCCAGCTTCAGGGGATATGAGCCCGCGCACCCGTGTCTTGGGTCCAAACGTCTAAGTCTAGACTGTTTTTTTAAGCGATCTAACTGCCGAAAAACGTGAAAAATGTTTCCGGACGAGACATTTTCCAAGAAACAGGAGGACCAAAATAGATGAACAAATATTGCCTAACGAAAAAACGTAAAGTAATATCATTTATGTGAATGGTTGAAATTACTCTGTTCGGCAGCTTCCATAGATGGAGCAAAGTTCAGGTGCCGCCGATGGATTGACATCGAATGCCCTTGGAAAACTACTGATTCATTTATTGCAACATACCTTGACAAATTTGCAGCTTTGATTACTTGTGCTGGTGCACAAGACAAGATGTAGAAGTCTCTCTTCTATAAAATGCCTAGTCAAATCAAATACCCAGGAGATGATGATCAATCTCCAGGGAGGAAAGGGAAAAATTGCAGAAGATGGGAAAACGCCCTTTTGCGAAAGTTGTATAATTCATGGGTGGAAGGCAAGACCTGTCCACAAAAAGGATTCTCCGGGCCGACCGAGACACCTGGCTTTGCTGTATGAATTTCGTCGCTTTCATAGTTTTATTTTTGGTTTCATAGATGAATGAAGGCACTTTCCATGTATAAATTCCTAGCCGGTTCATTATTCGCAGCAACATGAGCATTGAAAAATACATAAGTTAGGTTTTTCAAAGGATTAATTTGGATTTTTTTTTTAATATAAAAGGGGGGCGCTTTTTTAATATAAAGTGTGTGTGGCTGTTTGTTAATTTTGGATAAGAAACAGTGTCTTGAAATTAAAGGAAGGTAAAGTGTGAATACCAGAATTTAGAGTATACGAACCGTAAATTTGTAAAGAACCGATTCTTGTTGGAGCTTCTTTACAAAAATTCACTCATTGATGGCAAATACAAGTAATCCGTTGTTACTTTAAATCTACTAATGACTCACTAAGTTACGATTATTGATACACGTTCCTCAAGATTTTAGGCAACATTCGTTGTGCTCCAATAATCATTACTCAAGTTCAAATTTCGAGACTATCGAGACAACCAACCATCAATTTTGTATTAAAATCGACGCATCTTGTCTTTCTTTAATCTCCAATACTAAGCAAAATTTATAATAACTAATTATTGATGACCCTAGTCATTCAGTGAAGGCTTTTGTCGATAACTTCCTCCATATCTATTGTCCACGACTTTGGCAACAAGTATTTGGTTCTCTTCATCTTGACCACTATTTTCATTGACGAGATCATTTCCCAAAGCTTAAAACTCTTGGACAATAAAAAAAATTCTCATTTTATTTTATTTTATTGTCAACAACGTTTTATGCATATTATGATTTGATTATGTTTTCCTCAGTAATTGGTTGAGCAATTATAACAATCTCCAAGCATTTTATCTAGGAGAAAAATCAATTCAATAATTCTTCTAAATTCTAAATTTCGTAATCTTTTTTTATCGGTAATTTCATAGTTCATTATATCTTATAATTATGAAGTGAAAATAATTTATGATTTTAATTTAAACTCGATAAATTGTTGATTGACCTTGCACTTTTATGCATTTCCATGCAAAGCGCATATATTATTATTCTAGTGACTAAATGTTGCATTCCATTTATTTATTTTTTGGATTAAAATTAGGGACTGATGATTCCTAATAAACATTTTCGGGAAAAAAAAATCAAGGATTTGAGCATGTTGAAAGAAAGAAAGTGATTTTTCTTGACCTGCCAGACCATTATTAAGGGAGAAAAAAAAAAGAAAAACAAAACCTTCTGGTAAAAAGACCTTTTTATTCGGCTGGTCCAGCTGTTCACACACTCGCCCCCATCATTACGCACCGCGAAATCCCCGAAATGCCCCCCCTGGGGGGCGCCGGTCACTGCTGACTCGCTGTTTTTTATTTTTATTTTTTATCATTTCTGAATTTTGAAGAAAGAAAATACACCACATGTTCGGCGGCGTTTGACCGTTAATTCGAAAAAAAATGGGAAATTAGTAAACAAAGAGAGCAAATACCATTAAAATAAAAACTCCAAACTATAATTGCGGTGGCATAAATATCTTAAATTTATTTTATTTCACAAAAAATTCTAAATTTATTTGTCGTAGCACAAATACTTTCAATTTTTTTATACTACGAAAACGAACTTCATTTTATATATTTGTGATATATATATGTCATCTATTTTTATTCTATTTAATATTTATGTCAAAATAATGGGTAAATTTAGAATTTTCAGCAACAAAAAAAAAAAAAAAGTTGAGAATATAATTTACATATTTTGTTGGGTATTAACGATAAAGAAAATAAAAAAAAAAAAAAGGGTAGCAGAAGGCCCTTGGTGCTGCCGCGGGTGAGCCAAGCTTTTCCTTCTCCTCCTCCCTCCCTCCCTCCCTCCCTCCCTCCCTCCGCCTCCTTTGACTCGGTCACGCCCTCAACGACGACGACGACAACGACGACTCCCCGCTTTTTCTTCCTCCCTGTTCCAAAATAATAATAATAATAATAAAATAATAATAATGATAATAATAATAAAAAGAAAGAAAGAAGGAGAGGGGGCAAAAAAAAAAAAAAAAAAAAAAAAAGAAAAGAGGCAAAGAAAATAAAGCGAAAAAACAGCGACACAGTGGAGAATCGAAAAATGGTGCGTCGCTGAAACTCTGAATCTGCTCCCCACCTCGTCTCCCTCCCTGCTGCCTCCTCCTGCGGCCGGCCGGGCATCCTCCGATTTCGGCAGATCCACTCGCGTCGGAGCTCCTCTCTCTACTCCGACCGAGCTTCCGTAGAGAGAGAAAACCGGCGATTCACTCGAATCGGGTCTCTCTCTCTCTCTCTCTCTACGCAAGCGTTTCACACAGAGAGAGACAGAGACGGAGAGAGATTGGCGAGGTTTTCTTCTAGGTTTTGGGTTTTTTCGGTCGGGGAGGGGACAGTGAAATCTCGAGAGCTCGCGGGGGCAGAGGGCGAGGGAGAGGGGGCGTTGGCAGCGGCGGCAGCAAGATGATGATATCGCGAGGGCTGTTCGGCTGGTCGCCGCCGCACATCCAGCCGCTGACGCCGGTCTCGGAGGTGTCCGAGCCGCCCGAGTCCCCGTCCCCGTACGTCGACGCGAGCGTCGAGGGCGGGGGCCCCGCCGGGGCCCAGGTGGAGCCGGAGGAGGAGATGGAGGAGCCGGAGGAGGTGGAGCCGCCCCCCGCTGCGGTGCCCTTCTCGCGGCTCTTCGCCTGCGCGGACCAGTTCGATTGGGGCCTGATGATCGTGGGATCCCTCGCCGCGGCCGCCCACGGCACCGCCCTCGTGTTCTACTTGCATTACTTCGCGAAGATTGTGGACGTCCTTCGCTTAGGACGTGTGCAAGAGTCTCCTCCGGGTGGAGCTGCGCCGCCTCCTCCTTCTGATCTCGAGATGTTTGACCAGTTTAAAGAGGTAACTGGACCTTCTTCAAAACCCTAGTCTTTGTATTGTTCATGCGGTGCTAATTTGGTTCTGTTTGGCTTGAGGAAGAATGTTGGCAGTAGGACTTAGGGAGTAGGAGTTAGTGCATTTAGTGATGGAGATTGTTGGGTGAACTGAATTTAGCTTATATGAACTGAGGAGATTTATTGGATGGGTTATTCTTTGTGTGGAAAGTTGTCATTTTTACCCAAGTGCTTTTGCTAAATGACTTGCTTGATAAATCATCAGCTGCTCTGCTAGGTTTGCTAAAGGAATTTGGCCAATTTGGTTTTGTCTTGAGCTATAGCAATGGCATCTGTATCCTGCCTGGTCTTCCCACCTGTTCAGAAACACAGGGCTCATTGCGAAAGTTGGTGGAGTTTTTTTTGTTTTAATATCTCCAAACTATTTTTGGGTGTTCTACTTGTAGGCTTGTGACTTGTTCATGTAAACACTGTGCTGATTAAATTTGTTTCAGAAATCTAGCTGTACTAGTGTCCTAAATTATTTTGCAAGGCAGTGAATTGACCAGTGAACACTGCAAAAGTGGGATTGAATCCAATAACTCTGACCAGGAATGATGTGTTCCTCTAGTTGTTCTTCTGTATGAAGAAGAAAAGTTATGGGTGCAAGCTGCATTCGGTTTGTTATACTTTTATTCTCTATATGTTACTGTTCTTGGGACATATTTATCCACCACAAAAGCCAAAGGGGTGGAAAGGCACCAAAAAAGTCTTGTCTCCTTCACTTTGAACTGGTAAATGTGTTTGTGAGGTACGCATGTAGGAAGCTGGGTATACTCTACCAAGAAAAGAAGTAAGGTATACTTGGGGCAACTTATTTTTGATTTGATTCATTATGACCCAAGTTTAACAATTGAAATTTGATGCCGATATAAGTGAGTTTTTGTACTATAGTTTTTTTTTTTTTTTGAAATGTCTTGATAACAAGTGCACTTTCAATGAAGATTATCTCAATTTCCAAAACATTTGTTAAACATAGTATGAGAAAACAATGTTTTGAAAACTGCATACATTCCTTATTTGGTTGCTTAACAAGTGTCCCACAGCACTCATTAACGAAATCTTTTCTTGAAATGAAAATATGCCTTGTTATGGATTTAGTATTGAGAACCCACTGGTTGGTAAGGCTGAAGTGTCATGTATTAGAAAAAGATGAAGAATTTAATGAAAACTAAACCTGTCAAGCATAGTTTTTCCAGTTGGTTTGTAATGCGTAACCAGATTTATAAATGTCTACGTAGATCATATTATTTTGAGATATGAAATATGCCTTGTCAAGGATTTGGTAGAGAATGGATATTAGAGGTAAAGTGTGTTGTAAGTTCTTGAAAGTTGAGGCTGAAAATATAAATAAATACAATGGACGTCAAGCATGATTATTTCTTACGGGTTTTTATGTAGGGTATGGGCACCTCGGTTTCCAGTACATTACGATGATATTGTCTGTGCTTATATTTTTAAAAATCATTATGACACCTCTCATATTCTACAGTAAAGTGACTCACAGCTCCATAAAGTCATTCAACCTAGAATAGTTCTACGACAGTGGTTATGGCCTTTACTGTGTTCACTTAGACTAAGATTGTTGAATAATTAATTATTTTGTCAGTTTAGATGTTTGATAGAGTGAATTGCCATCAGTCAACTCAAATTGTGCATGTATACAGTATGATATGGAACCGTGTTATCAATCTCAGTCTATCTAGGCTTCATAGAGCTCCTTTAAAAATATATGAGGTGTCGTTATAATATTTCATAAGCATAAGGTGTCGTAGTAAATATTTCATAAAGCATAAGGTGTGTGGTGTGGTTACTTAAAAAATGTATGAGGTGTCATCATGCTATCCCCAATACCATGGCTGGTCATCCTTTTGTCTAATAGACATGTATGCAATTGGCCGTTTGTCCTCTTCCTCTCCTCTTAAAGTGCATATCCACAAGGCGGAAGAGAGGAGTACTAGTGTAATTGATGAACTTGACAATGTAGTCGATGTTTTAAGGAATCATGTATATAGAGAAATTATCAATACATAGTTGGTCCCAACCGTCATTAAGTTGTTTTTTTATTGGCGTATCGCCTTTTTTTTTCTTGATAAAGTAGTGAGTGATGAAAGTTCTGCTGAAATTTCCCGATTTATTGAGCAACCGGTGAGGAACATCATTTCCTTAAAAAATAGTCAATGATGTCAAAAGGTGTGATTTAATTGGAGATATTGATTGATGAAAGGAGATACTTTACCATCTGGTGCATAGTGGTTCTCAATCATGTCTCTGGTGGAAAATTCATTGGGGAGGAGGTGATTGTATACAAAGCCTGGTCCCTTATACATTTAGGGCACTCTTCTGGTCTACTGTCCTCCCAATGACCATATATATCACCATGCTAATAATAATTTTTTAAATTAAGTTATATGTGAACTGTGATTTGTTGATTTGATCTCACACTTTTCATTTCTGTGTACGTCTTTTCTGCAGCTCTCTTTGTCACTTCTTTGGATTGCAGTTGGCGTCTTTGCTTTTGGTTGGATTGGTAAGATTTGATAATTATGTGCTCTACAAATTAAAAGGTGATGCATTGCTGCCTCAACACTAACTTATTCTTTGTAATAGAGGTCTCATGCTGGATATTGACGGGGGAAAGACAGACAGCAGTCATCCGGTCAAAGTATGTCCAAGTGTTGCTTAACCAGGACATGAGTTTTTTCGATACATATGGAAACAATGGGGACATCGTGAGCCAAGTATTGAGTGACGTGCTACTCATTCAGTCTGCTCTCAGTGAAAAAGTACAGTCTCTTCTGTGCTCTGAGCCTCTTCTTTTTGAAATTTATTGTTGTGAGACTGAAGTAATGGAACCATTTTCTCGATGCAAATATTTTTTGGTAATTGGATTAGCCTTTCTAATTGCAGGTTGGAAATTATATTCATAACATGGCCACTTTTTTCAGTGGGCTAGTTATTGGATTTGTCAACTGTTGGCAGATTGCCCTGATAACATTAGCAACTGGTCCTTTCATTGTTGCTGCTGGAGGAATATCCAATATATTTCTTCATAGGCTTGCTGAGAATATCCAAGATGCATATGCGGAAGCAGCTAGCATTGCTGAACAGGTACCTTCCCTTCTCTATAATTTTGCTAACCCCACGCAAGGGTCGCCCCCACTCCCCACCGGCCCCCACCCCCCCGGGGACAATGTGTTTACTGATACCTGCGATGTTTGAACATTAATTGCACTCTTCTGTCACTGATTTCATGTTTATGAAGAGTATAAATTTGAAGTTGGGTGACTATCAGGTGCACCAAAATCATGAAGAATAAAGATTGAGTGAAATGGAATTGCAAATACAACTTAATTCTATATGGTGACTTTTTGATCCTATAAAACTGACTAACTCTCCATTGCTTCTCTTTGACTCAACTATCTATTTTCACCAAAATGGAAAAATAAAAGTACAAACCAAAAGATGATTGCACTGCTTCAGGACGAGTCATTTTTCAAGGTTTGCATACTAAAAGGTCCTCACTACCTTCCTCTCTTTTCTCTTCTTCCTTAATTCTCGAGGTTTTTTAGAGCCAAATCTGCTTGTAATTCTCGACCTTTGAGACAGTCCTTCGTTGATGTAGAATATTCTTGGTTTGGAAGAGCTTGCCTTCCCAAGCAATTTTATAGTAATCTTGTCTAAGAAAATCTTGTGTCGCTACTAACAGTTTCTTTGTGGGTGCAAACGTGACTCATGTCACGTATGAGGCCTCTCTTTTTGTTTGCTGAAGCGTGTATCCAACCAAAGCAGTCAGAAACCTCCTGGTCTTCCTAGCTTTACTAGGAAAGGCGGTGGGAATTGGTTTGGCTTAAAAGACTCTGAATGTGGGCCTTATGAACAACTTGTTCAAATTGATTTGTAATTTTCAGTTTCTGCAACATGTGGTGGGTGCTTGTCCACCATTTGGGCTGCACAAGTGCAGTGTCCAAAAATCTTCCTGAAAGGTCCCTTATAGGGTCTTTCTGGTTGTAATATTCTTCCATAGGTGTTGGGAACATTGCAAGTCATCTCCTTGTAGAAAGGGTCAATCTCAAATGACCTGGCTTGCTTTAAAAACATATTAAACCACCTGCCTCAATATTGCATTTAGATGACAAATCTTATTATTAAAAAGTGAGGTTTTAATGCAACCACAGTTGACAAGTGTCCGCAAATGAATAGGACTTTTATTGACCTTTTAACATTCTAAAGGATATATTAGGTATGTTAAGTTGTGGGACAATGTCCACTTTTACCTACTCAATCACTGTCCTTATTTGATAATGCTTCTTTATATTATGGTTGAAAATATATTAGTGTTTAGTGTATATTTACACTTTAAAATTATTTCATTCATATTATACAACGAGAGTGCTAAAAAGTACAAAATGCAATTTACAGAAAAAAACCTCTGTATCATTATTTTCAACCTGTGGCATCACTTGAGTAAGCCATTAGTCAGATTTACAATTCAGATTCGAAACCATTTATAATGTTTTATTTGTAGATGTATATGTCCACACAATTGTCTATGCAGTTGTAGTTAGACATAGCTGAGTTTTCAATGAATAGCATTTGATATCTTTTTTGAAATTGGCTAGAAATATTATTGTCCAGATGTGAAGTTAATGTTGGTGGTTAAGTTTGAAAGTGAGGCAGGTGATGTGAACCTAGACCTATTTAGAGGCTTCCCCCTATTTTGGAAATATGGAATATTGCTATGTGAACTTGATGCTTTTGGCTTGAAGGCCGCAGAAATGCCCTTTGCTAGGGACTGACCAATCCCTATTGAGTTGTTGATTAACATGTGATTATTGTGTCACTTGTTTGTGGCCATCTTGATGCAGGATGAGAAATCCCACAGTAGAGAATCAATCTTGAGGCTTCACATCCAAAGCTTCCTAATCACATCTAGGTTTCGTAAGCATCATCCTAAGAGAAGAATTGCATTGCACAATCCCAAAGCAAATACTTGCAATATTCAAGTAACCATTGACTCTATTGAAAAAGAAGAATTACAATGATGTGAATAAAGTCTCAATAAGAATAAAATCCAAAAAGATATGAGACTGCTAATTTATCTGCAATAAGAATCCTAATTCCTTAGGACTTTAACTTGATTTGTGAAGTCCATCTTCTCCAAAACTTGGTAGAAATGTCAATATTTGAGTAAATATCATCTTTCATGATTTTGTTGGCTGCATCATTCTCCCCTCTTTAGAGAAGACTTATCCTCAATTTTAGTTTTCTTTGTTAAATTCCTTGAGTTTTGAAGCGTCAAACAATTTAATTTTCAGCTTCATCTGCATTATGATAAGTTTTGTCCTTCTAGCTGAAAGAAGTTCAATAGTGGCATGTTTTGAGACAAATCTTGATCAAACTCTTTCTGATAATCCATGTTGGATGGTATCATGAAATCCGTATCCTCAATTTTGCTTGCATGATCTTCACAGCCGCCGTGAACTGGATTTTGCTTGTTATACCCAATATGAAATGTCTCTGGACATTGATAAGCAACATGACCAGAATCTCCACACCAGAAGGACAGACTTTCAGGCCATCCTCCGTGCTTGATCCGTTTTTATTTTCAATCTCTTTCATGCAATCAACAGTGTCATGTGATTCAAGATCTTCTTTCTTGAGTTCGGATTCTTCTAATACTTGAAAATCTTGAACACCTTTAGTTTTTTAATTTTGTGGAGGGACTTAATTGATGGTTCTTTCTATTGGTTGCACTTCTAGGGCAATAAACAACTTTATTTGCCCTGAGAGTTCATCGAACTTGCTGTTTTGTTGCTTGAAACAGTGTTCATGATCTTTATGCAAAGCATCCAACTCGGATGTCAACTCACCAACTTTGGAATTCAACTCAGCTTTGGTCACCATTGTTGGAGAAAGTGTAGGAACCTTTACCTGATACCAAAATTGATATAGAATGACAAATCTCACAATAGAGAATATATTTTTAGGCTTCACACTGAAAGCTTACTAAGCATCACACCTAGGGTTTCTTAAGCATCACACCTAAGAGAATAATTGCATCGCACAATACCTAGACAAATACTTGAAAAATTCAAATGATCGTCGACTCTATTGAGAAGAGAGAAGTACAATGACAGACTCTCTAAAGTTCTACATCTAGTTGAGACTGGAAAAATCTAAACAAGAAAAACAATATAGAATAGGGAACATAATATTTTATCCAAAATAAAATGGGCACTCAATAAAACCCTAATAAGAATCAAATCCTAAATGATATAAGACTGGTAATTTACCTTAGGATTCTTACTTGATTTGCAAAGTCCATCTTCACCAAAACTTGGTAGAAACATCAATATTTGAACAAATATCATCTTGCATGATTTGGTTGGCTGCATCGCATCTGTTTCCTGGACTCCACCCTTGAGCCTATTTGCTTTTTGCAGTTTCTTTGTTTTTGTCCTTTTTGCTTTGTGGTGTTTCTGTACATTTCTAAGTTCTGTGGACTTGGATTGAGTCTCTATGACATGTGAAGGAACAGAGCTCTTCTATTAGGCAAGCAATTTCGATGGTTCCTTATTCCACCTATAATGCCTGGTTAATGACTTCCACTTTTGACGAAAGAAGCCGTGGATGATTAAAATTTTGACTTATCATTCTGTGACTTTTCAGAAAGTTTCTAATCAAATATTGATTCTATTATACTTGAAGCAAACAACAAAAAAGTCTCCCTTTATATTAGATAGGTAAGCACGTATTTTTTTTTTAAAATGAGGCGTAAGGTAAGCATTGATTCATTAGCCTGTCACTTGTGAGAAACGTTGAAGCTGTTACCTCATTTCGATATGTTTCCAATTATGCAGGCAGTTTCATGTATTAGGACCTTATATGCATTCACCAATGAAACATTGGCCAAGTATTCATATGCAACTTCACTACAAGCAACACTGAGATATGGTATACTGATAAGTCTTGTGCAAGGGCTTGGGCTTGGATTTACATATGGGCTTGCAATATGTTCTTGCGCCTTACAACTTTGGGTTGGGAGGTTCCTAGTTACAAATGGAAAAGCTCATGGTGGTCAAGTCATAGCAGCCTTGTTTGCTATAATACTAAGTGGCCTGTAAGCGTATTAAGCACAACTTTTACTTACAGATCTCCCCATAATTTTCACAACTTCTCAAGGGAAACTTATTTTATGTGTGTGTAGAGGTCTGAATCAAGCTGCAACAAATTTCTACTCATTTGATCAAGGAAGGATTGCTGCTTATAGACTTTTTGAGATGATTAGCCGATCATCCTCTTCAGTCAATCATGATGGGAATATTCTGGAGTCTGTTCAAGGAAATATTGAGTTCCGGAACGTTTATTTCAGCTATCTTTCTCGTCCTGAAATCCCTATTCTGAGTGGATTTTATCTCACCGTACCTGCTAAGAAAGCCGTTGCACTTGTTGGACGGAACGGTTCAGGGAAGAGCAGTATCATTCCTTTGATGGAGCGGTTTTATGATCCCACGTTAGGTATGACAAGTTCCTCTTATTACTGTAGTCCCTAGACATTCTGTTCCGAAAGTTCCATTGAAATCTTTTGGCAACTATTTGGGGATTACGGATTCCTATGTTTTTATTTTTCTGATGCAGGAGAAGTTCTTCTTGATGGAGAAAATATTAAGAATATGAAATTGGAATGGCTAAGACGCCAAATAGGACTGGTTACCCAGGAACCTGCCTTACTAAGCCTGAGCATCATTGATAACATTGCTTATGGCCGGGATGTTAATATGGATCAAATTGAGGAAGCTGCCAAAATTGCACATGCGCATACTTTCATCACTTCACTTGAAAAAGGATACGAGACACAGGTAAAATGCAGAAGTTTGAATTCATGTTTGAAATGCTGAAGTTAAATGGAACTTTAAATGGATGTTCTTTTCTCATCAATTCCATTTTAAAGGAGCTTGTATGCTTTGCAGGTCGGTAGAGCTGGTTTAGCGTTGACAGAAGAACAGAAAATTAAACTTTCTATTGCGAGAGCTGTGCTTCTAAATCCATCAATTCTTCTGCTTGATGAGGTCACTGGTGGCCTTGATTTTGAGGCTGAAAAGGTTGTCCAGGCAGCTCTTGATCTCCTTATGTTGGGGCGCTCTACTATAATCATTGCCCGGCGTCTTAGCCTCATCAGGAATGCTGATTACATTGCTGTGATGGAGGAGGGACAGCTCGTTGAAATGGGCACACATGATGAATTAGTAGGGCTGGATGGTCTTTATGCAGAGCTTCTTAGATGCGAAGAAGCAGCAAAGCTTCCTAGGAGGTACACATTTTACTTAAAGACATTGCTAACTTTCTGATGCCTAGTGTCCCAAATGACAAGTGATTCTTTTTCATTCAGGATGCCTGTTAAACATTATAAAGGAGCTACTGCTGCTTTTGAAATTGAAAAGGATTCTTCAGTAAGTCATAGCTTCCAAGAACCTTCATCTCCCAAGCTGGTAAAATCACCCTCTCTTCAGCGGGTTCCTGGCGTTCATGGATTTAGACAACAAGAATCACCAAAAGTTCGGAGCCCACCTCCTGAGCATATGCAGGAAAATGGTATCGCAACAGATGCAGGGGATAAGGAGCCATCAATGAGAAGGCAGGATAGTTTTGAGATGAGATTGCCAGAGTTACCAAAGATTGATGTTCAGTCTGTACAACAACAAGTGAACGGTTCAGATCCTGAGTCTCCTGTTTCACCCCTTCTGACATCAGATCCGAAAAATGAGCGTTCACATTCTCAGACATTTAGTCGACCCCATAGTCACTCTGATGATATTCCAATAAAATCAAAGGATGCAAAGGACAGGACACATGGGGAAGCACCATCACTGTGGCGATTGGCAGAGCTTAGTTTTCCAGAATGGCTTTATGCTGCATTAGGCAGTGTTGGTGCTGCAATATTTGGTTCTTTTAATCCTCTCCTTGCTTATGTAATCGCATTGATAGTAACAGCATACTATAGATCTCGTGGCGATCATCTGAGGCAGGAGGTTGATAAATGGTGCTTGATCATAGCTTGCATGGGAATAGTGACCGTAGTGGCCAATTTTCTTCAGCACTTCTATTTTGGTATCATGGGGGAGAAAATGACAGAACGAGTTCGTAGGATGATGTTTTCAGGTAACATCTGCAAATAAGTCTATTTTCTCTTCCATTCTTCATTAGACTTGTCCCATAAGCTTAGATATCTTATATTTATAACATGAAATGATGGGCATTTACCTTGTTGAAACAGCAATGCTTCGCAATGAAGTTGGATGGTTTGATGGAGAGGAGAATAGTGCTGACACTTTATCCATGCGCTTGGCAAATGATGCTACTTTTGTCCGAGCTGCCTTTAGTAATCGTCTTTCCATATTTATACAGGACAGTGCTGCTGTTATTGTGGCTATTCTTATAGGCATGCTGTTAGAATGGCGACTAGCACTTGTGGCTTTCGCAACCCTGCCCGTTCTTACTGTTTCAGCTATTGCACAGGTTTGTTCATAATCTAATGTTGTTGTCAAATCTCTGTTTTTCACATAACTCCACCATCACTTGCCATTGAAAGAAAGAATAACCTGATCTGGTTTTGACTACTTTTTCTTATGTATCCTGATGGGCTCCTTTTTCTGACCTGTTGATTCCCTAATCTTAAATCCAGTTGTGTAAGTAATATGTAACTTGGTGGTCAATATCACATTCTTTTGTTATACGCCCTTCTCTGGCCCTTACTGCTCAACATAAGAGTGGACAGCCATGTATTTCCTGCTGGCCTGGTCAGTTCACGAGAAGTTCACACAGTCCCTCTTGTCTCGAAGAGTGACACTATTCCTAAGTTTTAAGTAGCCTTAATCCTTTTGAAGTGCAATATCCCTGATTCTTGAAGATTACTGGCCCTAGAGGATGCTATGATCCTATTGGCCAAGCTTGATACCTTCTCTTTGTTACTATCATTACCTGGATGGATGGATGCTTAAAATTTAATTGTAGTGGAAGTGGAATTTATGTCCATTTGTTATTTATACCATTATTCTTGTAATTTATTACTGATGATGATACCACAGCTGCATTAAATTGATGTTTGGAAGGGAAAGAAGCTTTGATAGCCACTTATTATTATTCGGCTCTAGAAGCAATTTAGAGATTCAATTGATGAAAAAGATGGGTTTTATTCTTTTGGAGAAAAGGAACTTATTTTGATAAGTTTCATTTGGTTAACACTTGACGATTTATACCCCTGATTAGCTTTATCTTTGAGTCTTGATTATAGTCTTACACATTTTGAAACATGAAAATATGTTGGAGGAAAGGGAAGGAGCTGTAGGAATGGGAAGCTATGTGGGCACTGGTGTAGGCATGCTTTTAACCCTGTAGACCACACTTCCATCTAATCTAAGTAATGAAATCACTAGAGAATTACAAGTTAAAACATTTGATGATTAGAAATTTTTGCAATTTGAATAATTTGTAAATCTTGGTGGGGAAGTACTTTTTGCTTGAACTTAATCTTAAACAAACAGGCCCTTATAGTGTTTGCATTTCCAAAATATCTCTTTGCTTGCTATATCCTATCCATTGTGCCGAGTATATTTGTTGCACTCTTTTCTACCCTCTTGTTCCCAAATTACTGATTAGATGGCAAATTTGGTTTGCCAGAAACTGTGGCTTGGTGGCTTCTCAAGGGGCATCCAGGAAATGCACCGGAAGGCATCTTTGGTCCTTGAGGATGCAGTAAGAAACATATACACTGTGGTTGCATTTTGTGCTGGTAACAAAGTCATGGAACTGTACAGATCACAATTAAAGAGAATACTCAAGCAGAGTTTTCTTCATGGAGTGGCAATTGGTTTTGCGTTTGGTTTCTCCCAGTTTCTCCTTTTCGCTTGCAATGCCCTTCTTCTGTGGTACACTGCATTATTGATTAAGAATAAAGAAATGGATCCACCAACGGGCATTAAGGAATTTATGGTTTTCTCCTTTGCAACATTTGCTCTAGTGGAGCCTTTTGGACTGGCTCCATATATACTGAAACGACGGAAATCTCTTACCTCTGTATTCGAGATAATTGACCGAGCGCCTAAAATCGACCCAGATGATAATTCAGCGCTGAAGCCTCCTAATGTCTATGGGAGCATTGAGTTAAAAAATGTTGACTTTTGTTATCCAACTCGGCCAGAAGTGTTGGTCCTGAGTAATTTCAGTCTTAAGGTAAATGGGGGACAAACTGTGGCAGTGGTTGGAGTTTCTGGATCTGGAAAGAGCACCATAATCTCTTTGATTGAAAGATTCTATGATCCAGTTGCTGGTCAGGTTTTGCTAGATGGACGAGATTTGAAGCTTTACAACTTGAGATGGTTGAGAAACCACCTAGGCCTTGTTCAGCAGGAACCCATTATATTTTCAACAACCATCAGAGAAAATATCATCTATGCCAGGCACAATGCAAGCGAAGCAGAGATGAAGGAGGCTGCTAGAATAGCAAATGCACATCATTTCATCAGCAGCTTGCCTCATGGTTATGACACGCATGTGGGGATGAGAGGTGTTGATCTAACCCCAGGACAGAAACAGAGAATTGCAATTGCTCGTGTAGTTCTGAAGAATGCTCCCATATTGTTATTAGATGAAGCTAGCTCATCCATTGAATCTGAGTCAAGTAGGGTGGTGCAGGAGGCTCTTGATACGCTGGTGATGGGAAACAAGACCACCATTCTTATAGCCCACAGAGCTGCAATGATGCGGCATGTTGACAACATTGTAGTTCTAAATGGTGGACGCATTGTGGAAGAAGGATCCCATGATTCTTTAATGTCCAAGAATGGTTTGTATGTACGTTTGATGCAACCTCACTTTGGGAAGGGCTTGCGTCAACACCGTCTCATTTAGCAGTAGCAGTGGGGTTTATGTGGATTGTAGTTTTGGTTCTTCAAAGTACCTAATTCTCCCCGCCGATTGCTGGAGATGCTGATGAGAGATAAAGCATGGGGAGATTTGCCGGAGATGCTTGCTCGGTCTTCTCAGAATGTTTGATGAATGCCAGAAGGCACACAGATGAAAGAAATGACCTAGGCTTCTATAAATGCTAAAGCAGGAAAGATCACATTGTCAAAATATCGGGGGAGAATACATATTTAGGTGTCCAGTTGGCTTGTTGAGGATGTGGTTCAGGTTAGATGCATATTCTTTTGGAGGCAAGCACCATTGTATAAAAGCCTAATTAGCCTCTGGGGCAGGATCGATTTGTTAATTTATTGGTAAAAGAGTGATATAGTGATTCTGATCGGGATGAGGTATGTTTTCTTTGCTGGTCTCTCTTTTTCCCTAGGGTTCTTGTTGTTTCTTGCTGTGTATCTTTCCCAATTTTGTGCATGCTATATAGAATGATTATAGATTGGAGAGAGAAAAAGTGAAGGCTGTCCATTCCCAGTTATCCTGGTTATCACTATTGTTCTCAAGCTCAGTGTGAATTCTATGGTCTAACTGGCAAGACTGTATCTCTTATAGATTTCGCGGCCCTGAAGGAGGTTCATTGTTCAATTCTCCTATTCGTGTCTTAGCAGTTGCTCAGCTTGGTCTAGAATTCACCTCGGTTGACATGCCCGAGAGGATTACTCGTTGTTGGGGTCATTCAGGCAATGTCTACAAATTCAATGCGCCCTACACGAGGCCTTCACCACAAGTTCTGCAGCTTAGACTTTGGATATTTAAAAAAACATGGCAAATTGTCATAAAAAATCCTAACCTTGCCTATTGTGGCACAGATACTCCCAACTTTTACGTGTGGGGATATGTATCCTATATTTCAGTTATATTTAAGCTATATTTGTCACATTGATATTAGTTCGGGAATTTTTTCATGATAAAAAAAAAAATTCTGGGTATTTGTGTCATAATGGGCAAATTTTGAGTTTTTAGTAATAAAAAAAAAGGTTCTGGTATTTGTATTACAATGGGCATAATTTGATTTTTTTTTTTTTTTTTGTGATATTAATCCTAAAAAGTTATTAGGAATCTAAATCATGGTTTATTAGGTTTCGAAAATGAGTGTTCAATTCAATGTGTTAACTACAACCTTGAGAACTCTTTTTTCAACCAATACGGGACTGAAAAGCTCATAGGCTTCTATAGCTTTTCGTAGCATATAGCGGCTCGGGCGCTTTTTAATGTTTCCTGGCCTAATGCTTTTGTTGGATAATTTTACTGTTATTCACAAAACCAGGAGCATATTGCATGGCCCGTGTAATAAACATAATTTTACACGTCTATTTTTCTTAATATTATTAGTGTCAGTATTTTTGTATGTATTTTATTTGGGTTGGATTTTTGGAATTAGTACATCAAGAAAATGCAATTAAGTCTTAAAATTTGTTAAATTTGTGCAATCGAGTCCATCCATTAATTGCGTTTAACTTGGCTAACGAAAAATGTTAATGTGGCTAAGCCGGGGGGTTGAGAAAATAGTAGCCTTAGTTGTCATTGCCCCGCTATCGTTGGGAAGGGTTGTTAAGGGTGGGGGATGGTCATCAGGGCTTGACGGGCCATGACTAGTGGTTGACTACCCTCACCAACTATAAACAAAGGGCCACCGCTAGCAAGGGTCACTAGTGGCGACCCTTGGCTAAATCTAGGTGAGAGCCATAGGATCGCTAGCCATTGGTTGGGGCCTAGTGATTCTCACCGACATTGACGAGGGTCACCAATGGTAGCTCATTGCTAAATCTGAGTGAGGGTCATGACATTCGCTTGCGATCGGTGAGGCTTGATGACCTTTGCTGGCCATCCCCCACCCTTGCCGACCCTTCTTGGCAATAGTGGGATCTCTTTTTTTATTTTTTCTTTTTAATTTAATCTAAATATAATTTCTACTCTAAATCGATTCAAAACAAAACAAAACGACGTGGTTGAGAAAATAGTAGCCTTAGTTGTCATTGCCCCGCTATCGTTGGGAAGGGTTGTTAAGGGTGGGGGATGGTCATCAGGGCTTGACGGGCCACGACTAGTGGTTGACTACCCTCACCAACTGTAAACAAAGGGCCACCGCTAGCAAGGGTCACTAGTGGCGACCCTTGGCTAAATCTAGGTGAGAGCCATAGGATCACTAGCCATTGGTTGGGGCCTAGTGATTCTCACCGACATAAACGAGGGTCACCAATGGCAGCTCATTGCTAAATCTGAGTGAGGGTCATGACATTCGCTTGCGATCGGTGAGGCTCGATGACCTTTGCTGGCCATCCCCCACCCTTGCCAACCCTTCTTGGCAATAGTGGGATCTCTTTTTTTTTTTTTTCTTTTTAATTTAATCTAAATATAATTTCTACTCAAAATCAGATTCAAAACAAAACGATGTGGTTTTAGTCTTACGTTTCATATTTAAGCCATGTCATTACCATATAGGAGAGACAAAATATATAAAAAGCTAAATTAGCATTTTCCATTAACCAAGTTGAATGGTTAACGGAAAGGATTAATTGCACAAATTTGATAAATTTTACAACTTGATCGTATTGTAAATTTTAAGATTTAATTTTTTATTTTTTGTGACCATTTTTAGGACTTCCGGTACACTTGTCCTTAGATTTTTTATGAATACGTGAATTTGCTTACTCATAGTCTTATTATTTAAATGACATTTTCATACAATTTTTATAATGGCTAAGTTGAAACCTGAGACAAGTTCTCCGTATCTAACACTATTTTTAAAAAATAATAAAGGGAACCTTATGGACTTATATGTTTTTGTAAGTTAACTTCAAGTTAAGTGGATTTTAGATATTTTTTCATTTTTTTTTTCAAATGGATTTTTTAAATGATTTAAGAGGATAAGAAGTAAATATATATCTTTAGATAAATTGTAAATTTTTATTTTCTAAATTTTCAGGAATTAAATATACACTATCATTTCTGTCATTCTTAGCAAAAGAATATTTGGAAATGAATAAATTATATCATTTAGACAAAAAAAAAATTGTATCAATCTTAGTCATTTATATGATTCTCAATTTATCAAGTAAAATTATTATATTTTAATAAAAAGTAGGTTATGAACTAGCTACCTATGATATGTAGATTATCATTTCAAACAATTGGTGTTCTGAAATTCCTTTTTCGTGTCTCACATATCAGAAAAGTTTTTGTTGCAAAAGATTCAAGAAATATATATATATATATATATATATATATATATATATATATATATATATATATATATCCATTCATCTCACTAACAGAAACATGAACTACGTACGTTTTAATAATTGGTTGTGGAAAATAACCAAACATTTGCGGACAAATTTTTTTAATTCATTACATAACTATCATATTCTTCCTCTTATATATACATCAAAAGATTATTCATGATAAAGGTTTCGATCTTAACAAAAATGGCCGAAATAATTTTGTATGTTGCCATTCTCATTGAGCCAAGGGCGGGGAAAGTGGAGATGATATAATGCACTCCATAAGTGCTCTTTTTGGCCTGTGAAGTTGGTGAAGGATAAGCAATTAACATTTACATGGACCCACCTAATGCAAGTATATTTTCTATGGATTATTCAACTCTTCATTTAACTTTTTCATTGTAGATTTTAGGCACGGTGATATAATCCATGAACATCTTTGGATTAGAAACGGAAAATCTTAAGCATCGACATGTACAATAAACATTACTTTCGTCATTAAAATCTTGATACATGTTTTCAATTGGGTCTTGCTAGTATGACGGTATAGTCATGCTGAATTTCTAACAGTTGCATGTTGACAACAATTTTCACTTTGTGGAAGATGGGCAATTGGATTGGAGAATTGTGGGAGAGAGGGCTTTGGTGTTTTTAATTTATTTTAAGGAATAATGTCACGCTTTATTCCTCTATCTTTCTAGCTTTGTCCAATCAAATGTTTATAGTTCTATTTGATGGCATTAAAAATATTTTCCCTTGTAATACTTCCAACCAAATCCCTCCACATCCCCCCTCCCCCCCAAAAAGAAGCATGAATTACGTCCACAAAAACTAATATTCCCACTTTTAAATGATCCAAAAAATTCATGAATTACTTAAGAGATAAAATAACCTACCATTAAGTTTTCCATCCCTACAAATTGATAAATTCGTTGAAAATCAACATTTGAAACACTAACTTTTGATTTGGGAAAGAAAGAACTTGATTCACGAGCTCTAGGTCTTTCAATCTGGGCTACAAATCTTTTTTTTGCTATTTTCTTGTTGAAACAAGCAAGCTACTGATTACAAAAATTACAAGTGTGAAAAATGTTTCGTATAAGTGTTATCACTAATAGTAATTCTATATTTATTTTCTCTTGAAATAAAAATGTTTGAATTGGTGTTTTTTTTTTTTTGGCACTTAAGTAAAAATAAATAAATTAAATCTAACATTGATAATGTTAATAAGTTTCTCCTTTATTCCCTTTATTTTTATTTTGGCCTTTTTTTTTTAAAAATAAGAATTCCCACTTGGTGGGCTAGCAAACCCACCAACTAGGATTCATGATTTTCCTAGGGAAACCGGGTTTCCTTGGGTTACTCTCCTACAAGTAACGGTACGGTCACCCTCTCATTTCCCTTTTCAATTAACCTTACCAGATTTTCTTTGGGATTAGCTTAAAGCCGACACATGCATTTAAGAAGACTTTATCTAATACCGAGTGAATCAATTTATCTTTAATATGGTCCAAAAACACCTCAATTAAATATTAACATATATCAAATTTGCGTTATCAACTATAGTTGAGTATGATATATTTTTATATCCTTACATTACCTAATATTCAGTGTGCATTTAGGGCAACATCAACATCAATGGTTCTTTGACTTCTATTGTTTATTCGTCTTTGGCTCCTCCAAAACTCGTAGAATGAAATTCCATCCAACCAAGACTCCCGTTGGTGCTGTCACAGGTTGCGGATATTATTCATATGCAAAATCAATTAGATTCATGATCGGAGGAAAATAAGAACTCTATTCCACCAATCACCAGAACAAATAATTTGCTTTGAAATCGTGAGATGGAGAGTTGGAAACAAACCCTAGATGGTCATCTTGAAGATTCTAATTCCTGGACAGAGAATGTAGACTTCACTGTCTTTGGTATTCATTGCGATGATGAAGACTTTGCTTGAGGACAAAACTCAATAATGACAAGAAAGGGGTCGTCGAGCAATCCGAACATGGTCGGTCCAATAAACAGAAATCATTTGAAAAAGAAGTCTGTCGGTATGAAAACAAATGAATCCGTCCCGCGCTTGTTCCTCCCTCTTAATTCTATAGCATGACATGTGGGACAAGAACAAAAATAGACCACCAGGAATTGAAGCTTTAGGGTCTGTTCACTGTGTTGTGGCCGTACCGTGTCCAAGTGCACGCGTTTAGCAACACGTCTTTTCAAAGGTATTATAGTTACAATGATTAATGCATTTGGTAAAAGTTTCCATGACATTATCCTGATAGTTGTTACCAACATTATACTTATACCATTAGAACATTTGCTTTTCGCCTTATTATTATCATCATGTTGTTGTTGTTGTTGTTGTTGTTATTATGATCGAGATTATTAATTTATATGCTTTTTTTTTGTTATCTATAAAATTGACATCGTAATTTCAAAATTCTAGAAAAGTTTCAATATCTTTCCTTCTAGGGAAAATGTCACTGAGAATTTGAAAATATATAATAATGATAACTATAATTATTATCAGTATCATTATTCTAATTGATACTTACATTTGAATGAAAGATGAGGGTTCTCATGAGATACTTCTCCTCCTAAAATAATCTTTACAAACTTTAAAAAGTACAACACCAAAAGAACTACTAGAGGCAATTTTGTAGAAGCCGCTGTGAAAGTACTCTTGCTTGCGAAGGCGCTGCAGTTGAGATCTCTATCGAACACTTAAAAAGTCAAAGCACCCACTTCACAATTGCGGGAGGTGCAGTGCGAAAACAAATCGGACTAAACATACCTATTAGCTTTCACAGTTGTCTCATTCCTCCGAATAGCCCCACTGATTAATGCATCCTCGTTTGGTGGGATAAGGATATTACGAACGACATAACTTTCATAGCATTTACGGGGACTCCTTCCAGTGGCTACCATTCCATCATGAAAAATGGGGTGAGGGGTTCAAATCCCCACCTTCTTAGGGGGGATGGGGTGGGGACGCGTAAGTTTCAAAAGAGGGTTTCGACTCCCATGCCCTGTAAGAGGCAGGACAAAAGTCTGAGAGTGAGTGTAGAGTAGGAATAGAATATGACTGACAAAAAAAAAAAAAAAAACCTCTGAAGTGCTATAACTTAAAAAAAAAACATTTATTTGAGTGCCATATCTTTCAATTAATTACTTGAGTATCGTAATATTTTAAAAATGTTCACCCAATTGCTGGGAATCCAATGTATTGGTCAATTTTCGAAAGTTATGACACTTACGTGAATTATTGAAAAATTATTTAGCATTTAAGTGATCATAGAAAAATCATAGCACTCAAGTGAACGGCATATATAAATTATAATATTTAAGTAAGTGCTATATAATATTATAATACTTGTGATATCCTTTTCTCTCGCTTGGATTGACTAGCCAACTACTTTGTATGAAAGCTCTTTGCCATGAATGAACAGTTGTGGACTTCTACGTTTTATGCAATGGTGTTAAATGGAGTTTGATCTCGTGTTAATTCTCAACTATGATCAATTCTACTTCTTACATACATAAAATATTTGGGTTAATATCACGAAAAATTCAAATGAGTACACTTGTAATCAATTTACTTCAAATTAATTATTTAATCACCAAAAACTCTAAACTAATACATGCGTGACAAATTAACCCTAATTATATTACTCGGCTAATTTCCAATTTTTTGAAAAAGAAGATTGGCCATATGAATGAATGATACTTCTAAAGTATTCTACCTAATTTAAGGATAGCTGCTGAACAGTCGGGAGATCTTCAGAAGCCGTTCGCGTTTCCAAATGAAGAATGGGATGCACGTGTCGGCGACCCTTTTATATGGAGCCAAACGAGTTCCTTTTGCAACTGATTTGGCTCGATTCCCATATCTTGCGTCCTTTACCAATCGCTACTGTGCAGTCGTGCATAAAAAGGCTAAGTCGTGAAGAACTTCTCTTTCCATGACAGCAAGTGCTTGCGTTGTCCTCTTGAAATTGAATAGCAGACCATTAAGTCGACAAAAAGGAGAGAGGTAAAACTCATATGTACATGCTTCTCCAAGGATTGAGATACTTTAAAGTTAAAAAAGGGAGACTTACATCTTGAAATTCTATTCATTTCACGAAAAATGTAATATTTATGAAAAATATCTTCGAGAAAATTACTTTACAAGAAAATAACGATATATTTTTTTTTTTATGTTTGATCGAAATCTGAGAATGAACTATCAAACATTTTCTTTGTTTGGTATAGGAAATCTGATTTGATTTTCTTAAATAGATATGCACTATTTTTGCCCTAACAACTTGTGCATAGACAGCGGAGGAATGGACACAGGCACTAGAGCTCGGGGCTTGGCCTTGATAGACTTCGGGTCATGGGCACTTAGTCTTAGGTTGCAGCTTCGATAATCTTGAGCTCAAGCAGTAGGATCTCGCACCCATTCTATATGGACTTAAGAAATGAATGATTTAAAAATATGCTTATAAATGCACAAAAAGGTATTTTCATCATTTTAGAATTATCCAATTATAACTTGTTGTCAGTAAGAGAAACATTATTTTCATTGATTTTTATTTTAAAAATATAAATAATAATTTTCAAATTATTGTTATTATTATTATTATTATTATTTTGGGAAAACAAACGGATCCGAAATTCTAACCCCCCTCCAATCATTGACATCGCACCGAATACAAGAATGAGGCCCAACTCTTCATGTTTCCATCACGTTCGTCTATTGCCCCCGCCCAAGTAAGGGCCCCACCTTTTGGACGGCGCATGATGATGTTGACGGGTAGTGATCTGATCGCGGCAATCCCGGTGGGCCCCCCACGCGAAACAAACGTGACGAACAATCCCACTCGTTTCCAAATTTTGAAGTATTCAAAGCGTGGGGCCGGGCGGTTCCATGATCCAGTGGTTCGCCGACCATCGCATCGCCTCCTCAAATCTTCGAGCGGGTCCCGCCGCGCGTCATAGGCCGGCCGTCGATCTCTCCACACATCACTCCCCGTCCCATCGGGACCACACAGGTGGCAGCGCCGGATCCAGTGAGGCGTCGCGGTCATTAGCTGTAAAGTCACCGACGTGCGGCCTAGCCGAATCCCCCCCCCCTCCCGGGGCCTTCTATTTTGACCGGCAACCGGCCGTACCGGTTCCACTGCCGCTAGTTTAGGTGGATATATAAAGGGAGAGAGAGTGAGCATTTTACAAGTGTGGAATTGAGAGAAAACTAGAGGCTTTTAAGAGAGAGAGCGAGAGAGAGGAGCTCAAGAAGAGAAAAATAAAAAATGGCAATTTATAAAATCGCGATCGGGACACCGGGAGAGGCGAGCCGCCCCGATGCGATCAGGGCGGCGCTTGCTGAGTTCTTCTCCATGCTCATCTTTGTTTTCGCCGGCGAGGGATCTGGCATGGCCTTCAGTAAGTCGTCCTACTCCTTCTAGTGCATTGAGTATTTGGCTGGATCAGTTCGCCTTTCATTTGTATTGAAAACCGCTTCGCGCCATGAATACACAATATCGATTCAAGCACTCGAGTACGCAGATATTTTCCCATGGCCAAACAGCATTTGTATATATATTCACGAGTTGTATATTCGCGTCATTTCGTCAGACAAACTCACGGACGACGGATCGACCACCCCGGCGGGCCTGGTGGCGGCGGCACTGGCCCATGCATTCGGGCTGTTCGTGGCGGTGTCAGTGGGCGCGAACATATCGGGCGGCCACGTGAACCCGGCCGTGACGTTCGGGGCGTTCCTCGGCGGGAACATAACCTTGTTGAGGGGCATCTTGTATTGGATCGCGCAATTGCTCGGGTCCGTCGTGGCCTGCTTGCTCTTAAAGTTCGCTACTGGCGGATTGGTAAGTCCAAAGCAAACTCTCCGAGAATCACTCATGTAACACATGCCTTCCTAAATCCGATGTAGAAATCCGTCGGAATCCAAGAAAAAAAAAATTCCCCACAAAAAATGAATTTCTAAATGGGTTGATGATGCCTTTGCCATAAAGAATTCAATACTACCATTACTAATTTGCTACTTATTTTTTTGCTTATATTGAAAAACATGAGTATGTTGTCATTTATAAGGTGAATGCTTAGCATGAAAGATAACTAACATTTCAACAATGCCATTACTTATAGACCAGAAATTTTCAAAAAATTAAAAGATTTTTAAACAATTGAATCTTATAAATTATAAACCTATCTATTTAGTTATTTGTTGATTATTTTTTGGGTGCAGGAAACATCAGCATTCTCGCTCTCGTCCGACGTTTCCGTGTGGAACGCGCTGGTCTTCGAGATCGTCATGACCTTCGGCCTGGTGTACACCGTGTATGCCACCGCGGTGGATCCGAAGAAGGGCAACGTCGGGATTGTCGCGCCCATTGCCATCGGCTTCATAGTCGGTGCCAACATCTTGGCTGGCGGCGCGTTCGACGGCGCCTCCATGAACCCGGCCATCTCCTTCGGCCCGGCCGTGGTCAGCTGGTCATGGGACAACCACTGGGTATACTGGCTCGGCCCGCTCATTGGCGCCGGTATCGCGGCTATCGTGTACGACAATATTTTCATCGGCGACAACACGCACGAGCCTCTTCCGACCGCCGATTTCTAGGGCTTTTTCGTTGATCTTGTTTAATTCGGTGAAATGCAAAAATAATTGTTCTTTTTTGTCAGGCATGTAGCGAGAAGTTGGGTTTGTTACATTGTAACAAAACAAAAAAATGGTGTTGTTTGTGTCTCATATTTTATTTTCGGAGTATCGTTTCTTGTACCTTGTTAAGATCATGAGAAATTTTGTCATGTTTGGCCTTGTCCTTTATCCTTTACCCTCGTTAGTATCCATCTGCTTCGCGAAAAAATGAACATGAAAAATGAATTACTTTCTATTGGTTAATTATGTTGAGTTATTAAAGAGATTATCTTTTCGAAAATATTTTACAAATCATTCACTTTTTACATGACAAATGAAGCCTTGCAGCAATTTTGTGATTAAAAGAAGAATACAATTTACCTCCTTGTTTTCTGGGAGAAACTCCTCTAGTCCTCTTCTAACAAATATTTCGAAATTTTTTGTTAATTAAGTTCAAGACAAAAGCCACAAAACATCCTAAACTATATACATCATGACACATTTATTTTAAACTTTTTTATGTGACAACAAATATTCCAAAATTGTACCTATGTGACACATTTACTTTTTATCAAATTTGTTGATGAAAATTGTTAAAAATTTATCTATATAGATGCTGGAAAGTAAATAGTGTTAACATGCCTTAAGTGGCTTAAGGTTTTTTTTTTTTTTTTTTTTTTTTTTTTCGTCTGATCCTATCCTACATCTCTTTTACAAGTCACTATGTGTATGTTGTGCATAAGTTGCAAACCCTCCCTCCTCAATCACGTGTCCCAACCCAACCACACCTCCCCCACCTTGGGCCCCAACCCTCCAAGAAGGTAAGGGAATTGAACTTCCACCTTTCTCGTCTCAAGTGAGAAAGGTGACTACTAGGGTAACCATGAGTGGTTGGTTAAGTGGCTTAAATGAAATAAAAATGATATTATTTTGGTTGAAAAATTATCTAATAAAACTTTAATGGAAGGTAAATATATCACATAAATATAAATTTAAGATTTTTTACGTTATTTTTTTTTTGGATAAATGTGTCCAAGTGGACATAGTTTAAAATTTTGATGTCACAGAAAAAAATTCAAGATAAATGTGTTACTGTATACATAATTTGAGATTTTTTTATGAATTTTTTTCTTTAAGTTTAATTTCATACCATTTCGACGCTAGGCTCATTTCCCTGCCTAGTTTTCATCAATCTTCGAAAACGATACAATCATTAAATAAATGCTGGTGATTGTACTATAACGTTTCTGGCAAGTATGTGAAATTTATAATCAAATCACCAGGAAACCCATCGCGCATCTAAAAAGTAACAGAATTAGATAAAAATATTTCATTGAAAGTACATTCTGTGCATATTTTGGTGTAAGCGCACCATAAATCCTAAATGCCACATTGGGACACAATTGAATCATAAATTTTTTAATTAAAACAATTAAGGCTACGTTTGGGGAGGGCATTGGGAAGGGGTTTTGTATGTCCTAAACTTATTTGGCCAAATATTGAGTGTTCGGGAAAATTTTTGCCAACCTCGTTAGGGAAAAGTTGGCCTTCACAAGATTGAAAGTCCAATGCAGATCCTAGACTATAGTGGGCTTTTAACATTCTTGGCATATCCTTTCTAGGGTTTAGTATAAAAATTTTATTCCAAAACCATCCTCACTTAATTTTTGTTTTTCCGTTTTTGTCCTTGTGATATCATTGTTCATCTTCTTCTCCATTAAGTTGGCCGACGTGGTTGCATGTGGCTACAACGGGTTATGACTGGTTGGAGAGAGACCCGGGTGGTTGTGACTACCCCTGTGACCGTCACAGGCTAGTTGCATGAGCTTGGCGAGTCGTGGCGACCTCTTGTGAGTCACAGCAACCCAGATTTGGGTTGCATGATCTTCATAAAGGGCCGCTTGAGGTCGCACGACCCCTTGAGAGTCGCAATGACCCAGATCTGGGTCACGCGGCCTCCATAAGAAGTTGCAAGGGTCGTGTGACCCTCACGGGGGTAGCCCGACCCTAAGTGGCCTTCGTTAGTTGTCTTTGGGGGCCACCTGAGGTCTTGCAACCTCAGATGTTGGCCATTGGCAATCGCTAACATCCACTTGCTCTTCATTGGCCAACTTTTTTTTTTTTTGACCGATTTTTTTAATTTAATCACAAAACTCCTTTTATAAATATAATTTCTTTAAACACTATTTTGCTTTAATTTACAATGAACTTTTACATTATAATTTAATAAGACAATTTGTATTTTGAAAAACTCTTTTAACTTAAAGTCCTTTATATTTTCTCAAAAACTTTCCCCAAAAGTCTAACTAAATGCACCCTAAGTCCTAAACATTTATCAGTTGAAACCTTTTAATTGCTCAATAGGCCCCAAACCTTTTATCGAAAAATCTAGTTAAGCCCCAAAACTCTTTTTAAAAGTACAAAAATGATTTAATAATTAGCGATCGTGGAAAAACCTTTAGTACGATGAATAAGGTGTATTTGGGCTAACTTTAAATTATCTGAGATTTTATTATTACTTAACATTGAGCACATTCAACGTGTTAAAAAAAATTGTTATTACCCATTCTAGATTACCAAAAAGATGCCATTCGTGCAAAAGGAATGTGCAAGAACTCTACAATGTTCACAAAGAAGCCAAATGGGTTTATCTCGAAATTTCTGAAAAACACAATTATGAACTCTAGAAATTTATGGAAAGCCTTATATAAAGTTATGGATTTTGGAAAAACTCTAGTGTTGCACAAGCAATGTGACAATTATATTTTATCGAAATCCATAACTTTATATAAGGCTTAAATGCCTTAAGAAGCACCAATTTTAGCTCAAGTTTCAATTTTGGCCAAAACTCTTTTCATCTCATAAAAAAAAGCTACTTTAAGTCAACTCCCAATTCTTGCCCAAACTCTCTTTTTATCATTAAAAAAAAAAAACACCAACTTTGGCTCAAGTCCAAATTCTAGCTCAAACCTTTTGTTTGTTACATAGAAAACGCTAAGTTTTAATCCATACCTATATCTATGAAAGGAAACTTGGCTAGATTTGGGTACCAATTAAAGTTTACATCAAGTACATGTGGAGTGATGTGTTGAATCTTTAAACGCATCATTGAAAGGAAACTTGGCTAGATTTGGGAACCAATTAAAGTTAGCAAATTTTTAGGAGACAAAAAAAAGGATTAGAATTGAGACTGGACCTAAAGTTTGTGTTTGCATGAGACAAAAAAAAAAAAAAAACTCAAATTAGAATTGAGATATGAACTAAAGTTGTCTTTTTATGAGAAAAAAAATGGGCTAGCCAAAATTAGGACCCAAGTTAAAGTTTGTGTTTTTTAAAGGAATTAGGCTCTTTATATAGTGAAAATAACAACTATGCACAAAAAATGTCCTAATTAAATTTTGAACAGAGTAACGATGTCCGTTTAATAAAAAGGAGAGAGATTGAAAAACATATCTAACCCTCACAACCTCCTACTTGGATCGCACTACCTTCGAGAACTTCGAGATGACATGAGAAAAATGTTGCGAGTCAATTTTAGAGAAACGAATTGCAAATGAAAAAGTGAGAACTCGACTTACCATACCAAAAGCGAGTTGGGCAAATGCTCATCTGTATAAAAAATTCTGCATCGAAAGGATAATGCCTAAAGACATACCTATGATGATGCAAAATGTAGGGAAAATGCATAGAAAGTACCACAACATGGCTTGGAGGGTTACACAGCCCAATTGAGGCCATGAATATGTCGAAAAGCCTTTATGATATTTTGAAGTTGACAAACTAATTCATGAATATTTTATGAGATTGATAAATGCAAATTTTGTCTATATCTCAGGTAACATGGGTTGCTTTGCTACTTAAGGAACCTACTTGTGTGTGTGGACTATGAACTTTGATTCCCTATTGCAAAATGTTTTACGATTGTATCTCCCATTTGGATTTTGACAGTGTTACATATGATCATCGATATTAATGTGGTATCACATGTGTATAAAATATATCTACAATGGATTTTCTTGTCTGAAAAATCATAATGTTCAATCTTAGAACTATACTTTGAGGCCAGCAAACGTGTTAATTTAGTGGCTCTTGAACATGCTAAACGGGCTAAGGATACTTGGCAATTTTCTTGAACTATAATGTCGAACTGCTATATATGTTAAAAAAATTTCCAGTAAGTTCTCCAGAGAAGCGCCCCGTCGTCTTCTAGGGAAAGAAATCGTACCACCGCTAATTCAACTTGACTCAAAAACTATCCACATACATACATGAGGAATTAAAAGATTTCATGCTTTTAGTGCAGCTTCCTCTCTTCCCAGTTTGTCACCATTACTGTGATTACCCTGTCCTCGTAATTAAGACTGACTGCGAACGAATCTCGTAGTAAATCATCATAACTCACATGTCCGTGCACGATGAAAGGCATTAATTATGGGGTCGGATTCTGTTCCTATATCTACGTCCATGATTAAAGTCGTGTAAGCATACGATCCATCCATACCCCCTCATTTTGTTCTCTGCCATATTCGGAAGGCAAATCTAGTTTGGGCTAATCCAAAAAGCCAACAAATCATCTGCAATAATTATTTTTTGAAGAATAACCGCCAAATATGTCCATTTGTAGCTTGAAAAAAAAAATTCAGCATAAACAATTTCTTTGAAAGAAACTTGTTATTTAAATTCGTTCTCCAAATTTCTTTGGCAAGTTCTATTAAAAAACAATGATATTCAAACAAAATCTTAAAAAAAAAAAAAAGTGTTGACCCATCATATCATCAGTCCCCTTTAGGATGCTAAATGTAATTGATTCAATTATTATTAAATTGTGTTGTAAATCAAAACATTTTGTACGAATTCATAATCGTGATTTATGCCTCGTACAATGTCGAGTTGGTATTATTGAATTATTGATAGAGTAATTTGGCTCTAGGAATGGAGAGAGTGGGCCCACATAATTAGGCACGTATTTCCAAGTTATGAAGTTTGCAAATGGAAATTGCATAGAAGGTAATGCAATCGCTCTTAGACCTTGCCATTAGTGATTTAAAAGAGTAACCCTTTTAACCTTTCTTTCACTTACATTTTTCCTCGTCACAAGAGCACTCATCCTAATCTCTGTGCCAAGGAAAAAGAGACCCGCCGGCCGGCAACAACCTCGGTTATTTTCCAACCAAGGTACTTCTCCCTATGCACCGTGTCATTTTTATTGCATATGTCTGCTTTTTTCCTCGCTTTTCCCTTTGGAAGGATGTGAAATATCTGGAGTGTGCCAACTTGTACGTGTGTGCGCCAATGTGCATACATCTATGGAGACCATGGTCGTGGCACTTTATCCCCAAACTGGGCTGTTTCCCCTCCCCAAACCCTTTTGGATCTTGTACGCACTGAAGCCTTAGCCAGGAGTTGCTCTGTTTCTATAACTTGAATGAAATCATCTAATTACGACCAAAAAAAAATCTTTACAAGCTTAGAAATTCATTATCGTTTGAGCTTGGTCTTTCTACCTGACTACATGTCTCTCTCCATAGATCAGTCCTTGCTTGTTTGACTTATTCAGGTTTTAATCTTTGTACGTGTGTGGGCCTTTTTTTTTTATTTTTTTGGTATTAGGCTATTGTTGTTCTTTTTCGCCTAGTAGATCTATGAATTGCATTTGAAAATCCACAAATGACAGTAAACTTTTGATTTTTTTTCGGGGTAAATTTGTCATAAATGTACAAGTTTATGGTTTTTTATGGTCATTCGCAGTGCACTACGAGCTCGAGGTGACGAAACAGTGACCTTGCTTTTGCTCGCAAGACTTTCAAGCTGGAAAACTGGTACTGATCTTTGAACTCTCAGGGATGCTTTTCTCTTGCCAATTTACTCTCGAATTTTGTTATTTTGCTGTTTTGAATTTTTGGCGTTTAGCGTTTTCCTTGTAGATCGAAGGATTTATTTTCCCTTGCGGTTCAACTATTTTATCGTGGCTATGTACACTTAACCAAGATTTTGAAGCAGTAAGCTCCCGATTTGAAACTTAATCTAGTTATTTGAAATATATCTACTGAAATGGAATACTTGAATTGTCTTATAACACTTAAGCTTATTTTGGCACCATTGCGTTGAACGACACGCGCCTTGTCTATGAGCAATTTTATCGTAAATTGTAATTAATGTCGTCAGTTTGTTACAAACTTACTGAAAGTTTAGCTTACTAGGATATTGTCAACACCTGATTTGAGGGTAGAAAATGGTAATTCAAACCAAGTCGGAACCGTAAAAAGAAGATCATACGATTGCTTTTGCACATTTCTAGACCTGCAGAGATGCCTATGACGTCTTCCACTACAAACTAATCTTAAGATTCCTCTTTAAGGCCTATGAGAGTGTATTCAGCTCCTTTATCTTTTGTTGTATGTCCTAGAATATAAGATTATGTCTTGATTACATTCATGAACAAGTACAAATGCCAATTTCCTGCCGCCCTAAGATAGTTCGCGCCTCTAATTAACTTGAGCAGGCATTGTATGGAAGTGCACCGATGAAAGCCAAGCCTGCTAGACATATATCGACTATGAAAACTTCCCCACTTTCTCTTCCTCTCACAATGAGAACTGCTCGAATTGTCCGATGCTTTGCCCTGGGTCTGTTTGTGCTTACTCTAGGATGAGTAGGGAAGACCAACATTCGACAATGTTAAACTCGACTATAGCTGTAGTGGGATACACGCACTGAATTTTTTTTTTTTTTCAACTTGAATCCCATGAAAGGACTCGTGTGTATAGTACTTCCAATTAAAAGATCATGAAACGATAGAAAAGTTTCTATAAGAGCCCGCAGTGGCGCTTGAATAGAGAAGAACTTGTCCCCTATCATAGACACAAGGTGGTCAGGACCAATGAGACAACGCAGCAAACCAGCAGGTTATGCCCTGCACCAAATAGTCGTAGTTCTGCTTCATATATGGCCATTGCATGTTGATTGCCGAAGATCATAATCCAAGTCCGTGAGTAAACAATTCCTTTGTAGTTAAAATTAATGAGAAAACACAACTTGAGAAATAAGTGTTACTCATGTTCCCTATAGAATGGGGAAATAGTAGAGGGAACTAAAATACAGAAAGGTCAGAAAATCTTTCAACTTTCATGCTAGCGTGCATCTGCATTTGGGTTGCATGACCATGCGTGATGGAGGATCCCATATTTGTAAAGAAAACAAACCTGATTGTCTTCTCTATGAATTTACATTTCTCCATGAAGTATCAGTGATGACTGTAATCTCATTGTCCAGAGTATGCTGTTACCTTTGATAAACAAGTCTCAAGAACAGCCTTTCCGAAGCCTTGGGGTCTATCAAAAGCTAGAAACTAGGAACATGGGAAGAATCTAGAAACATAACGGTTGAGAATATAGACAGAATTCTTGTCTAAAGTCAAATGCCCAAATTTTAGCAGAGTTTCCTGACAGTTCAAATTTGCTAACACTAGAACTCTCTAGATTTATTTTGAAGTTGACAGGTGCGGTACAAGTAAGCCATAAACATCTTCTTAATAGGTCATTCACTTATCTCTTATTTAAGTTTTGATTCTTGTATATTCTGCTCAAAATGAAAACTGGTATGACTCTCTTATGTCTGCTATTCTTTGAAGTAACTCGTTGTGACAGGTATGATCTGATAGTGCATTTAGGTAATTGGTATGACTATTTCTGGTATTTCGCAATTTTGTATCCACAGTTTCTTTCCCGCATATAATCTACGAAAGATATCTAATAAGGATTTTGTTTACAGTTTCCATAGGACACTTGGCTTTTTTACGCGAACAGTCCAACTACTTTGATTATGCTATCATAAGCGACATCTTGTTCTATGAAATTGCCATAGTTGCCATTACTTTATCACGAGCACCTTATGTCAATGCAGCAATATACATCCTATGCATGAGTTAATGTTTTTCATTCTGCTAGGTGAAGTATACTTTTTTCACTTGCAGTGCTCACTTCTCTTACTTTTAAAATACTTCGATTCTTTTTTTGTCAATTAGTCATCTGTCCCCAATTAATAATATTTTTTCATTATTTTCTAGAGCGTGAACTTTTTCCAATGGCAAAGGACAACGGATGGAGCAAATATGCTGAACAAAGCTATTATACTCCAAGAATACATGTGAAGCGCGTCTATCCGTGGTTAACGGATGTAACCCGGCCCGGAATGTCGAGTAACAAGAGAAAAGCAGTTGAAGCTGCACTCACCAGTCCGAATTTTATGCACCGGAGTGTTTATCCATTGTACAAAGCCTCCAGTTATCCATTGATTCGAGGTCAAGTTCAAGGTGAACTTGTATCAAGACCCTCGCAATATCCGTACATGGTTGATTCGTCACTTGGTGTCGGTGGTATGAGTGCGAAGAGGAACGGTTTCAAGAATGCACGTCGAGGTAATGCCTCATCGCACTCTCACCATTTTCGTGAAATCCTAAAGACAAAATTCAATCGCGTTCATGATTCTGACAATGTCATGTTTGCGCCGATAAGCAACTTTTTGGGAAAGGCTGATGACGGAAGATTGTTGAGGACTGTTGTCTGTAGTAAGTGCTATGCCAGCTTCTTGTCTTTGGGTCATCCACCTCAGATAAAGGATGGGAGTAACACACCAGTGGATGTGAGTCGCAGGAGTCGCAATGAAGGATTGGACCTGCGGCTCACCTTAGGTCGCAACTACGAGGAGAACATTGTTTCTAGCAGAGCTGATGAAGAACCTAAACATGCATCTAGCACGGCCATTGCTTATAACAGGGCAATTGACGAATATCCAAGATATGCTAATTTGTCAGGGGCAACTAGCCAGATGAACATTATCAAGGTGAATGCTTATCAAAATAACACACCGATGCATGTGATTCACAACGGTGGATGCAATGTGAATCAAACCTTAGATTGCAACGATAAGCACAAACGAAATGTCGTCGTTTTTGGACAAGTTACAGTCACTGCCAATAACGAGGCAATTTTAGACAATCAAAACTTTGCTCAATCTTCAAGGCCAGCCAGTCAAGTGGGCACAGTTGAACCAAAGGCTCATCCTTTTCGAGAGAGCATTATGAATTTGGCAGTGAATCCGAAAAAACAAAAAGCTTCTAGAAGAGAGAAGCCAAAGAGGACTATTCAGCCTCACCCTAACGCATTCCTATCATCCGTCCATAATCTATTATCAACTGGAATATTTGATGGTGCTCCGGTGAAGTATATTTTGAGTAGTCGTGATGTAAGTTCTTGCTCATATAGTTGTTTTTAAGTCTATTTAAAGATTTGTTTCTTATTAATTTTTATATTTCTTTCTTCGATGCTTGACATACGGAGTTCCACAGATAATTCTTCGTGGTGTCATAAAAGGGCCGAAGATTCTTTGCAGCTGCAATGAATGCAACAACTCTGAAGTAAGTAACTGATTGTACTTCGATTTTTTTTTTTTTTTAGCCTGGAAGGATTTAAGAGGGAAAAATAGAAGAGGAACATATGAATCGAAGTTTTGTAAAGTAATTCATCTTTAATGTTCAACTGTGCAGTACATTAGTCCCTACAAATTTGAGTTCCATGCTGGAGGGAGGACAAAGTATCCGAATGAGTACATCTACTTTGAGAATGGCAATACCATCTACGAAGTTTTTCAAGAGCTGAAGGACACACCGGAGGATATGCTTTTTGATGCAATTCCTAAAATTGCTGGTTCTGCTGTTAGTCGGCTACACTTTCACCTTTGGAAAGGTCGTTCTAATCTTTAACTCCTCTCCAGCGCCCCCTCCCCAGATTAAAATGTCCCACTTTAAGTTGTTGCTTTAATTTGCATACCATTGCCAAGTAGATCGGTTCAGATGCATTTACCAAGTCATTAGTTTTGCGACGGTCCAAAAAACACCTGTTGTTTTGACTGATTGCATGCAGAAGCGCATCGATCATATTCTTTCAAACTGTTGTCAATTATTTCCATCAAAATCGACCTGTCATGGAATTGGTGGGTCAGCGAAATCAGCCAAAGAAAATGTAAAAGCAGAATGTACAAATCCCCTGTTTTTTAGCACTAGTAGAATTGTAAATGACTAGCTATATCTTACGGATTTTTTTATTGTTCTCTCAGCATCATATTCAGCTGCCACCCGAGCGCTTCAGCAAAACAACGCAAAGGACCAAGTTCCATCAGCTAAGGGACATTAACAATCTACCTGAAGAAGAATCATGAGTTAAGAGAGCAGTGCTCGGGGATGCTTGAACTCGATGGTTGCTTTGTACTTTATTGAACTATGTCGTCCAGTTCGAAAAATTTTAGCTTGAGACAATTCATTAAGGGACCTTTCCCTTCCGTGAAGGAATCTTTCCTTTCAGTTGCTGTCAGGTTGAGTCGAAGTGTTTCTGTTTTAGGACTTCATTGAAATGCAGGATTCGGACAGCTACTTTTTGTTTTTTATTACATTTGTGAATTTGGGTTGGTTTTTGATTGTTTTAATATGGACATCGGAGAGGATGTTATATTCTGGTGTACATTAGCCTTTGTACCTAATTCTGGATGTGGTTTTTTGGAGTTCTTTGTCAATTGTGGTGATGTGGGTGCCATCTGTTCAGCTTGAGTTCTTTTCTGGAGGCTCCAGGGCGCGAATAAAGGAAGACTGTACTAGGATATGTTGGAAAAATATTAGAAAATATCAAAAACAAGAAAGTGCTGGAGATTTGTGGAAAATATGAAAACATAAAAAAATAATATCAAATATTTGAGGTGTGTAAACACTGTCTTTAAAGATAATTGCACCCCTTGAAATATGAAACTTGGTGTTATAGGCTCTAATTGTTATTCTCTTAAATAGACTTCTTCTTTATTCCATACTGAATAATAGAATGAATAGTAACAACGTAATGTGTAATGAAACAATGACAAGGAAAGAAAAGTACTCTTTTAATTCGATGTGTTTTTAAGGATTGTGGTTTAAATTTTAATATTTATCAATTCAGAGAGGTGACCATTATAAAGTCATTGTAAAATAATAGAGAGTTTATGAAGAAATAATCATTACAAAGCTATTATAATGCCATTACTTGACCGTTAAAAGGCTGTTATATAGTCATCAAAATAGTAATGGCTTTCATGGCGACTATAACTTCGTTCAAAGCCATTGTTTTCTAAAATATTTCAAATTTGCCAAAATATTCAACAGGATATGCCCAGGAGACAAAGAACATGGACCACTTCTGAGATTGGGATTGGTGACTTTAACTTCTCCGAATACAACAAAAATGATTAATAACATGGTCAAGGGGTTTTTGTTTTCGAATTTGGAGCCAGTGGCAGTGGCCAGAGCATAGAAGTCCCCGTTGCGCTTTTAAGCAATTGGGCAGGGAGGGAAGAAGAAGAGAGGGAGTAAACGGGTATGGCAGAGAGTAAGAACAACCCTTTTTTGAGAGTTTCTTACTCTTTGTGCTGTGTGAAAGATGGAGAAATTTGTCCTAGCTAAGATCTTTAGACTTAAACGCTTATGCAGATCAGCATAATGATCCCCCTTGAGAGGTGTCGAGAACTAAAAGTTGCGACAGCTCAGCACAGGAAAGTGGGAAAGCACATTTCACAGAGTTTTGTGATTAGAAGCCCCGGTAAAACTTTTGACTTTCTTGGGGGACTAAGAGAAATACTCGGAAACTGGCGCGCATCCTTCGAAAAGCCTCAAGTTATCCTAATGTTATTGACTACATTTCCTAGATATTGGACATGTACATTACCCATATCTCGTGGAATCACCTGAGTGGATTTGCCAATTTATCTCTTGGACTTTTTAACTAAGATGGACCGCCCATGATGGGTAGACCATGACTAATTCAAATGATCCCACTAGTGGCTCTCCTTCTATACCCTGTTGCGCATAGGACTAAAGCATAGTCCAGATAGGACCAATCCATTACTTAACCTAAGGACCAATCTGCATAGTGTCGATTCGCAATTTTTGGGACCCAAAACCGATCTAGGATTGGCCCGACCCTATGGGTCTTATCCGATTCTACAGTCAACTTGAGACCAAGCACAACTTTTTTGTTTCATTTTTTGCATTTCTTGAAAGGACAATGGTGCTATTTCAAATAACATATTCATTGACAATACGATTTTGAGCAACTAAACAGTGAGCAACGGTAAATCAGAAAGCATTATCATCACCTAAAAAAAAAGGATTTTTCTAGCCAGCTTAAAGTTCTTAGATCAAGCACAAACTAGGAAGCGAAATGGGAAATATAAATACCCAACACAAATCGGGAAATTACATGAGCTTGAAGCTCTCAGATCATGCACAAACCAAGAAGCGAAAGTGAAAAAATAAATACCCAACACAAACCGAGAACTCACCGATTGAGCTGCAAGTTGTGTGGTGAGAGAAGAGAGATGAGTGAGTTGCGTTCATGAGGCAAGTGAGTAGAGGTGAGAGATCTAGCAAAGAGAGGCAACTGGGGTTTTATTTAAATGGTGGAAGAAAGAAGAGGAGTGATCCATGGTTTGGACAAAGAATGTGTGTGCGCGCGCGCGTGCGTGCACATCAAACACACATACACACTAGGTTGATAGGGTTGGGCAGGTCTAAGGTCAATCCAAGGTTAACCCTTGATCGATGCTCACCTCTAATTTCACATCTTTTGCCCAAATAGGAATATTTAGCCTCAAACACAACTAGTTTTGAGCCAATAGAAGCAAGGACCCTTATCATAGTGTTTACACTAATGAATTACCATAAATGATGGCAATAAGAGAAAGGGGTAGAGAGAGAGAGAGAGAGAGAGAGAGAGAGAGAGAGAGAGAGAGAGAGAGAGAGAGAGAGAGAGAGAGAGAGAGAGAGAGAGAGAGAGAGAGAGAGAGAGAGAGAGAGAGAGAGAGAGAGAGAGAGAGAGATGTTGAGAATGTTTTGGGAGTGTGTATGTGAGTGATTAGATATAGATGCCTAAAGAGAGAGAGAGAGAGAGGGGGGGGCTTTTTAAATAACAAAAGCAAGAGAGAGAAGGGAAGGAAGGGAAGGTGGTCTTCCACCTTGACATCATCCCAAGTACAATTTATCCCCTAGAGCAAATGAAGAAGTGCTAAGGTCATAGAGGGATGTTGGAAAGTTAAGGTTTTCACCTAGCTTTTGATTAGGAATTTGAGGGAAAAAGAGTGAGAGGGAGGCCAACCAATGGGGGCTTGATACACTGGGCGAGGCCAGGCTTGGTGGGCCCAAGGTATCCTTGATCTTAATATTTTGTCCTCATTAGACTGAGGTTGGGTTAGGAAGCTTGGTGGATCAAAATTAAGTTTATTAGGCTTGGATTGGGCTAAAAAGCCTAAATGGGCTTTGCTGAATATGCCAGGTTGGACTGGCATATTGGTTGGCTTTCCGACCTCTATTGGTCAAATATTAGGTTGCCGGGCTCGAGATATCAAAACTATAACATCCCTAGTTCAAAAGTATAAAAGAAGCTTGGCAAATAAAAGAAATATAGGATGATAGAATGACAACACTTTTGATTAGGGGACAAATTGGCTATCATCGGTGAATTCAATCTCCCATTGTTATGGGATGCGTGGATGACTTACATGAACGGAAACCTAGGAACTAATGAACTATTATGCCTTTAGAAAATATATAATGAATTTGTCAATAAAATTTGAGTTTCAACAAATAACTCATGTGTTCAAAACTTATCTATTCGCAATGGATTTTCTTTCAGAAAAACATTGTTCAATTTTCAGAAATATACTTTGAGGTCACACGTGTTTAATTAGTGGCTCTTCATATATACTAAAAAGATTACAAATACTTGGCAATCTTTATAAACTTTCATTTTAAACCGATGTCTTGTTAAAATAATTATGTATACATCTTTGCATTAAATCTAGTTAAAGTTCAGCTTTTCTTTCTAAATTCCCTTACATCTATAGTGCTTTTACTGTTATAAATTATTTTAGTCAATCTATTTGATCAATAGCTGGATGATTAATGTCTTCATTTTTACAGCATATAAAAATGGCAAGAGAGCAATGACCTTACTAAGATATGCACAATCTTCTAAAGCTATGTTTGGTCATTTGAATTTCTAATCATGATAGAACTGGATAGGATATTATATGAAATCCATGAGATTTTGTTATATCATATCTATTAGTTGGTGATTGCAATAATAAAATTGGATATATTCACATCATATTATATATATTGTTGGATATAAACAGTATATCAATATAAATAAATCACAAATTTTATAAATTGAGATGGTAGAAATTTCTCACTACACTCTTGTCTACCTTATTTTTATTTTATTTTTTTTTTATTTTCTACTCTATTTAATTTATTTTTTTCTTTTTATTTCTTTCTTCCCCTTCCATCATTCTATAATAAATTTTTATTAAATAGAAAACCGTACTAATGTACCTAAAATACCAAAACACCTAAAAATTTGTAATGAATATATATTTATATATTGAATTTATATTATAATGTAAAATTAAATTTGAATATATAAATAAAAACAAGATTAAATTAAAAAAACTATTTTTTTTTTTTTTTGGCATTTTGAATTTCTTATATTAGAATTTAAATATTATTTATGTTGAAATATAATTTAAAATTTGTTGATTTAAGGAGTTTATATTTGTGAAAATAACTTTCCTTTTATGGATTAGAAATTCTATCTACATTTATCTCACATTTTCCATAAGATAATTTTATCCGATTTATATCCATTATATTTGACTTTGTCTTGTCTTGTGTAGGCACTAAACACAACATAAGATATTATTCTATCCTAAATTTTATCTTCACTACCAAACGCAATCTAAAGGGTGTGTGCATTAATGCATGGAATGATTTAATAATTGGCGAGTATGGAAAAACCTTATTTGCATTGAATAAAGTGTATTCGAACTAACTTTTATTTTATTTGAGAACATTGAGCACATTCAACGTGTAAAAAGAAAAAAAAATTATTATTGCCTATTCTAGAATACAAAGTCATTCAAAGATGATAAGAGTTTCATCGATAAATATAGCGGTGAGCATGATTTCAGGATAAAATCGAAAACCTAAAACCGGATAAATTGGAACTAATCTGGTTGTAGGTTCTAGGATGTGCATAATAAGTTATGAATTCCAAAAATTGGGAAACCTATTATGATGAGTAAGTTTCAAATTCCAAGTGAAAGTAGGACCTAGAACAAATCTTTATCTTTTGCTTGGTTTATGTCTTCACGTGACATTGCAGCATTCCATAGCATCCAATGAGGACATCCAATGAGAAGTGTGTAATCTAAATCACTAGTTTGAGCTTCCATTTCTAATAATATCCATGACTAAGACTTTTACTATGTTAATATGTTATAATTTTCATGTGGTAAATGAGAGTTGTGATCTATAGATTGTTGCAAATAGTAGTCATTAACAGTGATGAATCACTACAATCATTCAATTAAGAGCACAAGTGGGACCTGCATAGACCCTAGAATTGACCACAGAACTTGTGACAAAGTAGGTGATTGGTTCTAAGTTCTCGAGTTTACAGGATAGGATTCAAGTTCTAAAAATTAGTGAACCTTTTAGATAGGTGAAATGTGGAATATATAACCTCTCACCCCTAATAAAGTGTTATTTAAAATTTTTAAATAGGTAAGTCATTGACTGCTTCAACTTCTAAATTAAATGGTTTAGACAAGGTTTCCTGAAGTTCTCTAGAGAGGCCCTCTCTCGTCTTGGCAGGAAAGAAATTTAACACTCCAAATTCAATTTAGTTGGAAAGCTTCGTCCAGATCATTATTACCGCTTTACCTCTTCTCATAACTAAGATTAACTCACAGCTACATGTGCCATTAATTATGGGATCAGATTCCCTTCAGTGTTAGCGTGCATGAAAGGCAAGTGAGCATACCATGCGTACATTTCGGTTTTTGCCATATTTGGAGGGCAACCAAATTTGGTCTTCTTATTCATCGTACTGAATAGCCATATCAAGTTTCCGACAACTAGAATAGCCATATTTAAGTCCATCGCAAAATTATAACTTACCGAGAAATAAGTATAGAATCTATTGATGGATCAGTTATACAAGAAAAGCCTTTTTGATCTCATTTATAGCTTGAAAAATTCTAAATACAAAACCTTCTTTGATAGAAATTTATTACTGGAACTCGTCCTAGAAATTTCTTTAACGAGTTTTGTTGAAAAGCAATGATAAAACACACACACACAAGTAAAGCATGTTGACCTATTATATAAATAAGATGCTAAATGTCATTGATGGAATTTTTTGTAAAATTTCTTTCTTGTACTATTTATGATTGTGATTGGTTCTGAAGTTTACTTTACCAATAATTCAATAATATCACCTCAACATCCTACGAGGCATAGCTCACGTAGTACATAATTGGTAAGTGATTCGGCTCCATAAACGAGAAGGGTGGCCCAAATTATCCAAGTTGTACCGAGTTAGGAATGTCTGCGAATTGAAATTCATAAATGGTGGTAACACAATAACTCTTAAACTTTGGCCATTAGTAATTTAAGAGGCCTAATATTTTTTACATTTATTTCACAGACATTTTCGTTATCTCTAGAGAAATACAATCGTCCAAATCTATCCAGCGAGGGAAAAAAACTCCCACTGGTGACAACTCCGGTTAATTTCCGACCAAGGTACCTTATTCACTCTATGGATTATTATCATGTCCGTTTGATCAAAAGCTTTTATCTTTGTACGTGGATGCGCAGTTTTTTTGTGGTAGGCTACTTGTTGTTCTTTTTCATTGAGTCACTTTCCGAGTTCTGTCTCAAATTTCAGAACGACAATAAAGTTATGATTTTTTGTGGTTGACGTAGTGTACTTCCTGCTCCAGGCAATAAAACGATCCCGCCACTTTTGCTTGCTAGCTTACCAGCAAGAAAAATGGTAGTTGTCTTTGAACTCTCAGTGAAGTTTTTTCCTTGCGAATTGACTATTGAAGTTCTTATTCCACTTTCATGAATTTTTGGCGTTGAGAATTTGGTTGCATATCGAAGGATCTATGCTATTGATCTTTATTTTTCCCTTCCGGCTCAAGTTTTTTTATCGCGGTAATGTATAATCAGTCAAGATTTTGAAGTAGTGGGGTAAAGGTATGCAGTCAATCTAGTTATGTGATGTATATCCACTGAAACAAAACATTTTAAATTGTCTCGTGACACTTAAGCTTACCGGGACATCATCGTGTTGCATGAAGCACGCACCTCATCCATGAGCATTTCTTCCGCAAATCGTGTATATAGCAGAGTTTAATCAATGTGGTTGGTATTAGTGCGATTTTTTTTAAGCTTAACTTGCTGGGATTATCTCATCACCTGACTTGAGGATAGGTAATGGTGATTCAAACCAAGTCAGAAACGAATATAGATGATGGTCTATGATCCTAAACGATCGCTTTCTCACATTTCTAGATTTGAAAAGATGTCGACTACTTTTCCCTTCCGAAACTAGATTATGAGATTCCTCTTGAAGGCCTATGCGACTTTCTACAGCTCCTTTTTCTTCAGTTGTATCTCCAGGAAGATAACATAATGGCTTGAACATAAATGAACAAGTACATTCAGATCTTTCTCAGGTTTATTCATATCTTATGAGCTTGATAAATGCAAATGTTGTCTGTATTTTAGGTACAACGAGCTGTTTTAGTAGTTAAGAAACCTACATGTGTGTGGACTAGGAACTTTGACTCTCTACTGCAAAATGTTTTAAAGTTGGATCCCCCATTGGCATGTGTTTTATTTGAGCATCGATATTAAAAAGTGTCTCATGCGTTCAAATTTATCTACAATGGATTTTCTTGTCCGAAAAATCATAATGGTCAATCTTGGAACTATACTTTGAGGTCAGCAGTCGTGTTTAATTAGTGGCTCTTGATACTTCGCAATCTTCATGAACTATAATGTTGAACTGCTTTATATGTTAAAAAAATTTCCTGAAGTTCTCCAGAGAAGCGCCCTCTCGTCTTCTAGGGAAAGAAATTGTAGCACCCCTAATTCAATTTTACTCGAAAACTATCCACATAAATACACGAGGAATTATAAGATTTCATGTTTTTGGTGCAGCTTCCAATCTTCCCAATTTGTCACTGTTACTGTCTTTACCCGATTCTCGTAATTAAGACTGATGCTGAACAGACCTGGTAGTAATTAAACATAACTCACATGTACGTGAACGATGAAGGCATTAATTATGGGGTTGGATTCTGTTCCTTTATCTACGTGCATGATGAAAGTCACGTGAGCATACCATCCATCCATACCCCTTCATTTTGTTTTCTGCCACATTTGGAAGGCAATCTGGTTTGGGCTAATCCAAAAAGCCAACAATTCCCCAGCAATAATTATTTTTGAAGAATAATTCCGCGTATACAATTTCCTTGACAGAAACTTGTTGCCGAAACACGTCCTTCAAATTTCTTTAGCGAGTTCTATTAAAAAACAATGATATTCATACAAAAACTCAAAAAAAAAATAAAAATAAACAAAATGTTTACTCATCATATCATTTGGTCTCCTTTCATGCGATGCTAAATGCAATTTATTCAATTATTCTTCATTTGTGTTGTAAAAAAAAAAACAATTAGTACAATTTATAATCATGATTTGTTCTAAAATTTACTCTGCCAATAATTTAATAATATCAGCTCGACTTCTATGAGGCATAACTCAGCTAGTGAATATTTGGTACATAATTTGGCTCTAGGAATGGAGACAATGGACCCATCTAATTAGGCATGATTTTCCAAGCTGTGAAATTGAAAATGGAAATTGCATAGATGGTAATGCAATCACTCTTAGACCTTGCCATTAGTAATTTAAAAGAGTCATACCTTTAACCTTTTCTCACCTCCATTTTCCTCAGAAGAGTACTCGCCCTAATCTCTGTGTCAAGGGAAAAAAAAGAGCCGCCGGCTAGGCGACAACTCCGGTTAATTTCCAACCAAGGTACTTCACTCTATGGACATGTCGTTTTTATTGCTTATGTCTGCTATTTTCCTCCTTTTTTCCTTTGAAAAGATGTGAAATACCTGGAGTATGCCGACTTCCGTGTGTGCGCCAATGTGCATGCATCTATGGAGACCGAACCTTTAGAAGCTTTGAAATTCATCAGTCGTTGCTTGTTCGTCTTATTCGGGTTTTAACCTTTGTATGTGCGCGCGCGTTTCTTCTTTTTTTTTTTCTTTGGGTAGGCTATTGTTGTTCTTTTTCGTCTAATAGATCTAAGAATTCCGGTAAACTTATGATTTTTTGGTGGTTAACGCAGTGTACTACGACCTCAAGGTGACTAAACGGTGACCTTGCTTTTGCTAGCAAGACTTTCAAGCAAGAAAAATGGTACCGATCTTTGAACTCTTAGTGAAGCTTTTCTCTTGTAAATTTACTCTCGAATTCTGCAATCTTGCGGTTTTGAATATTTGGCGGTAAGCGTTTTCCTTGTAGATTGAAGGATCTATGCTATTGATCTTTTGTTTCCCTTGCAGTTCAACTTTTTTATCGTGGCTATGTATACTTTATCAAGATTTCAAAGCAGTAGGCTCACGATATGCAGTTAATCTAGTTATTTGAAACATATCTGCTGAATTGGAATACTTGAATTCTCTTATGATACTTAAGCATACTTCGATGCCATTGCTCGGCATGACACGTGCCTCGTCTATGAGCAATTTTATCCGTAATTGTAATTAATATTGTCGGTTTATTACAAACTTACTGGAAGTTTAGCTACTAAGGTTTTGCCATAACACGACTTGAGGGTAGAAAATGGTAATTCAAACCGAATCGGAATCGTAAAAAGATCATTTATGATCCTGAACAATTGCTTTTGCACATTTCTAGATCTGGAGAGATGCCTAGGACTCCTTCCACCACAAAACTAAATCTTAAGATTCCTCTTGAAGGCCTATGAGACTACTCAGCTCCTTTTATCTTTTGTTGTACGTCCTAGAATGTGAGATTATGTCTTGATTACATTCATGAACAAGTACAAATGCCAATTTTCTGCCGGCCTCAGATAGTTCGAGTGTCTTACTAACTCGAACAAGCATTATATTAAGGGCAATGATAAAAGCCAGGCCTGTTAGACATCCATCAACTGTGAAAACTTCCCCACTTTCTCTTCCTCTCATAATGAGAACTGCTCGAATTGTCTTTATCCGATGCTTCGCCTCGGATCTGTTTGTGCATACTCTAGGATGACTAGGGAAGACCAACGTTCTGACAGTGTTAAACACGACAATAGCTGTAGTGGGATAAACGCACTGAATTTCTCTTCCACTTAAGTCCCATGAAAGGACTCATATGTATTGTTAGAATATTTAAATAATAGATTACGCCTTCCTCCAATAGTTTAAGTTTTTAGAACAATTGATAATAGTCTTACAAAATCTCGCATGGTATCAAATGAGGAGATAATGAGTTCACATCTTTTCAAACTCCATTTACCTTCCCATTAAATTTCCACGCTTAGTACTAGGCAAAGGGACCAGACTAAGCATAAGGAGAAGTGTTAGAATATTTAAATAATAGACCATGCTTTCTTCTAACAGTTCAAATTTTTAGAACAATTTCCATAAAACTGCTTGAATTGTCCCATCCAATGCTTCGCCCTGCGTCTGTTTGTGCATACCCTAAGATGACTAGGAAAAACCAACGTATGATAGTGTTAAACACGACAATAGCTATAGTGGGATACACTCACAGAATTCCTTTCAGCTTGAGTCCCGTGAAAGGACTTGTATTTATAGTACTTCCAATTATAAGATCAGGCAACAGTAGAAAAGCTTCCATAAGAGACCGCGGTGACATATGAATAGAGAAGAATTTGACCTCTATCATAGACACAAGGCGGTTGGGACCAATGAGACAACACAGCAACCAGCACGTTATGCAGTCCGCCAAATAGTCACAGTTCTCCTTCACACATCGCCGTAGCTTCTTGGTCATCGAAGATCCTAATTCAAGTCTGTGACTAACCAATTCCTTTGTAGTTGAGAAAACACAACTTAAAAAATGAGTGTTACTCATGTTCCCTATAGAAAGGGGAAACAGTAGAGGGAACTAAAATACAGTAAGGTCAGAAAATCTTTCAACTTTCATGATAGCGTGCATCTGCATCTGGGTTGCATGACCAAGTGTGACGGAGGATCCCATATTTGTAAAAATAGCAAAACTGATTGTCTTGCCTACGAACTTACATTTCTCCATGAAGGATCAGTGTTGACTGTAAACTCATCATCAAGAGTAAGGTGTTGCCTTTGTTAAACAAGTTTGAAGAACACCCTTTGCGAAGCCTCAGTGTCAATCAAAAGCTAGAGACTAGGAACATGGGAAGAATATAGAAACATGGTTGAGAATATGGAGAGAATACTTGTCTATACTCAAATGCTCAACTTTAGCAGAGTTTCGTCATGATTCAAATTTGCTAACACTAGAACTCTCTAGATTTTTTTCGAAGTTGACAGGTGCGGGTCACGTAAGCCACAAATATCTTCGTCTTAAGAAGTCATATTTTTCTCTTATTTAAGTGTTGATTCTTGTATATTCTGCTCAAAACGGATAATGGTATGACTCTTCTGCTATTCTTTAAAGTAACTGATGCTTATATGTGACAGTTACGCATCTGATGTTGCATTTAGGAAATAGATACGACTATTTTTGGCATTTCTCAATTTTTTTACCTGCAATTTCTTTCCCTCGTATAAGCTAGGAAAGATATCTAATTAGGATGTCGTTAACAGTTTCCATAGGACACTTAGCTTGTTTTGCAGAGATAAGAAGTAGCTCGTTTTGGACGGATAAGAAAGCTTATTCATTCTTTTTCATGTTGAATTTTGTTGTGATGTGCAGATTTATTGCACTTTACTAGGTTCAAGTGTCCTGAAAATATGAACTTACTATGCATAGTTGGCTTAATTGGCGACCTAGAACATTTGTTAACAAGATGCCTTTGACAATTGATCATAATAGTGCAACATGTTTCAGAGTTTTGAGAATGATGAGTTTTTCTGCCATCTCACGTATGATAGTCATATCCATACTTACATGGAAGCTCATTGATGATGAGTTAAGTACGAAACTGGAAGATCTTTTTACAATCAAATTATCTCCCTTCGAATCCTGGCAATGGTTTAGAAAGAAGATGGTGGCTTCTCAAGAAACTCTTTATTAGGGATTTGCTGAAGAGAAAATGAGTTTTCAGTTTCCACATCAAGCCCCAGTGCAATTAAAAAGAATAAAGTGCTCAAAAGAAAATGAGTGAGCTATCCTTAAGAAAATGAACTTCTGGCTTCAAGAATATCTTTCCCTTATTTCCTTAATAACCACAACGCATGTGTGTGAAGCTTGTAATTTGGCATATTGATGTGCTGTGAACAGTCCGACTACTTTGATTGTGCTATCATAAGCGACATTTATTTCTATGAAATTGCTATAGTTGCCCTTGCATTATCATGAGGGCCTTATGTCAATTCAGCAGTGTACATCCTATGCATGAGTTAATGGTTGTCATTCTGCTAGGTAAAGTATACTTGTTTTCGCTTGCAGTACACACTTCTCTTCCTTTTAAGATACTTAGATTCTTTTTTTTTGTCAATTAGTCATCTGTCCCCCAATAAATAAATAAATAATTTCATTTATTTTCTAGAGCTTCGAGAATGAACTTTTTCCAACGGCAAAGGACAATGGATGCAGTAATTATGCTGGGCTGCGCTATTATACTCCAAGAGTATATGTGAAGCGTGTCTATCCGTGGTTAAATTATGTAACCCCTGGAATGGCGAGCAACAAGAAACAAGCAGTTGAAGGTGCAATCAGCAGGCCAGATTTTATACACCGGACTGTTTATCCATTAGGCAAAGCCTCCATTTATCCGTTGATTCCAAGCCAAGCTCGAGGTGAACTTATATCGAGGCCCTCACAATTTCTGTACATGGCTGATTCATCATCTGGTGCCAACGGTATGAATGCGGGAAGGAAGGATTTCAAGAACACATGTCAAGGTGATGCCTCAGCGCACTCTCACCATCTTTGTGAAATTGCAAAGACAAAAGTCAATCACATTCATGGTTCTGAAAATGTAACGTCTATGCCGACAAACAGCTTTTTGAGAAAGGTCGATGACGGAAGATTGCTGAGGACTGGTATTTGTAATAAGTGCTATGGCACCTTATTGTCTTTAGGTCGTCCACCTCACATTAAGGATGGAAGTAACACACCGGTCAATGTGATTCAGGATGAAGAATTGGACCTACGACTCACCTTAGGTCGCAACTCTGGGGAGAACATTGTTTCTAGCACAACTGATGAAGAAGCTAAACATGCATCTAGCACAGCCATTACTTATAACAGGACGATTGGAGACTATCCAAAATATGCTCAATTGTTAGGAGCAACTAGCCAGACGAACATTATTGAGTCAAATGCTCATTGGAATAACATACCGGTGTATGTGATTCGCAATGGTGGAGGCCATGCCTATCGAACCTTAGGTTGCAACTATAAGCACAGAGGAAATGTCATTGTTTTTGGAGGAGTTAAGGTCACTGCCAATGATGAGGCAATGGTTGATAATCAGAACTCTGCTCAATCTTCAAAGGCAACTAGTCGAGTAGGCGTAGTTGAGCCAAATGCTCATCCTTCTCCACACAGAAATTTGAATTCAGCAAGCAATGCTAAAAAGCCTAATGATTTCGAAATGGAGAAGCCAAGGATGATCGGTGCGCCTCACCCTAACGCATTCCTATCATCCATTCCAAATCTATTATCGACTGGGATATTTGATGGTGCTCCAGTGAAATACAAATTGAAGAGGCGTAATGTAAGTTATTTCTCATATAGCTATTTCTTAAATCTTTTTAAAGTTTTTTTTTTTTTTTAGTTTTTATGGTTCATCATTCAACACTTGACGTACGGAGTTCCACAGATAAGGCTTTGTGGTGTTATAAAAGGGCACAAGATTCTTTGCAGCTGCAATAAATGCCACAATTCTGAAGTAAGCAATTCATTGTACTCCAATTTTTTGTCTTTTTCTATTTGGTCCTGGAGAGATTTAAGAGGAAAAATAATAGAAGAAGATCACATAAATTGAAGTTTCATAAAATAACTCATCTTTTATGTTGAACGGTGCAGTACATTAGTCCCTACCAATTTGAGCTCCATGCTGGGGGGAGGACGAGGCATCCAAATGCTTGCATCTACTTGGAGAATGGCAAGACTATCTACGAAGTTTTTCAAGTCCTGAGGGACACACCGGAGGATATGCTTTTTCATGTAATTCCTACCGTCGCTGGTTCCGCTGTTAGTCGGCTACACTTTCACCTTTGGAAAGGTCATTTTAATTTCCAACTCCTCTCTAGCGCCTCCCTTGATTAAAATGTCGCACTATAAGTTGTCGCTTTAATATGCATACTATTGCCACGTGGATCGGTTCACGTGCACTTAGCAAGTCATTTAGTTTTGCGATGATCCAAAGAAGCACCTGTTATTTTGTCTGATTGAATGCAGAAGCGCATCAATCATATTGTCTCAAACTGCAGTCAATCATGTTCCATCAAAATCGACCTGTCGTAGGATAGGCGTGTTAGTGAAATCAGCCAAAGAAAATGTAAAAGAGGAATGTTCACTTCTTTGTTTGTACTTCTATGTTTGTTAGCACTAGTAGTATTGTAAATGACAAGCTATATGTTAACAGATTTTTATTGTTCTCTCTGCATCATTTTCAGCTGCCGCCCAGGCGCGTCACCAGAACAACGCAGAGGACCTAGTTCCATCAGCTTAGGGACATTAGCAATCTACCTGAGGAAGAATCTTGAGGTAGAGAGCGGTGCTCGAGGATGCTTGAACTTAATGCTTGCTTTGCACTTCATTGAACTCTGTCGTCCAGTTTGAAATTTTTTTAGCTTGAGACAATTCGTTAAGGGACCTTTCTCCGCCAGCAAGGAATAATACCTTTCAGTTGCTGTCAGGTTGAGTCGACATGTTTCTGTTTTGAGAAATCATTGAACTGCAGGATTCTGACAGCAAGGTTTTTTTGTTTGTGCTTTGATTGCATTTGCGAATCTGGGTTTTGCTTTTGATTGTTTCAATGTGTACGACGGAGAGGATGTTTTGTCCAGGTGTACATTAGCCTTCGTACCTAGTTCTGGATATGGTTGCCGGAATTCTGTTTGGGCTTTGAAGGCAGTGGCTGTGACTATAGAATAGAAGGCCTGGGTTGGAACTTTTGGGCATTTCGGTAGGGAGGGAAGAAGAGGAGAGCGAGCGAGATTATGCGGATGGCAGCGAGTTAGGACCAGCCCTTTTTTGAGAGATTCTTACTCTTTATGCCGTGTGAAAAATGGAGAAACTTTGTCCTAGCTAAGATCCTTTTAGACTTTAAAGCTTATGCAACTCAGCATAATGATCCCACTTTAGAGGTGTAAAGAACTGAAAGCTACTGCTGTGCACAGGAAAGTTGCGGTGTTGGGCTGTTTGGGTTTTGTGTGGTGGGGTTGGGGTTGGGGGAGAGAATAAAAGAAATACTGGGAAACTGGCGGTCGTCCTTGGAAAAACGTCGAGTTCATACATTCGCCCCTCTATCCTTATTAATGGACCGCATTTCCTAGATAAGGACATGTACATTACCCGGATCTGACGGAACCACCTGAGGAGAGGAGAAATTGCCAATATATCTGTTGGGATTTCGAACCGAGCCAGGCTGCCCGGGATGACGAGTCGACCCAGCCCTCGACTGATTCAAATCCTAATTCATTTGCAAGTCGTGCAATTTTTCATTAGAACATGCATAGCGCTCGTCTGTACACCTTGGTGCCATGATCAAAAGGAGAAAAAATTTCTCACATAATCGAAACAGACAAGTGTTATGTGCGATTACACTTTCGAACCGATGCAGACATACCAGGATCGCGTGGAGCAATTCTGATTTATGGGGCTCGAGGTACAGGTCCACAAAAACCCAACATTTTCTCAAACCCGAGGACGGGGGGAGAGGACTACTCTCGCTTCCTCTCCCGTCCGCAAAAGATTCAGGATGCCGGAGACCCAAATTATATGGGCTTTTTTTTTTTTGTGCCGGTTCTTGAGACGGAGGCGGGTATTTAGCTCGGCTAGATCATTGTCGTTTCTAGTTGTGATGGGAAGGAAGGGCTGTTGTGAATTGTGTAGAGAAGATGAGCACGAGTCCCCGTTCCAGCTAAAAAGGCGGGTTGTCACTCTCATAGACAGCTCAATTTGCCTAAAAAGGATTCGATGCAAAAGATGGTGTTCCGTACTGGTCTAATCAAAACCATGCGTGCGTCGACTAGTATTTGCTGGAAATGTAGGACTAATCAACCGTTCGACTTCGATCCCCAGTCGACACGTACAAAATGGTGTTTTTTCTTCTTCTTTTCTTTTTTTTTGGGGGTCCGTGAGGTACGTATTTTAACTTCTTTTTTCTCTATAAAATATTCGAGAAAGAAAAAGTGACCATGTTTTCATAGTTTTTTATTATTAGATTTAATATTTTTATATATTTTTTTTTATGGAAAGTGGAAAAGTTACTCTCGATAAAAGTCTAATAAAAGAAAACAAGGTGGGGTTGGAAAATGTAATTGCTTTTACTTTTTTTTTTTTGAAAATGACAAATTAAAAACATCTTTCGCGATTACTTAATTCCCTAAAAAAACTCTCAATTTTCGGTCCAATTCAAATTATGTCCCACACATTTTTTTGTCTTAAAAAGTCACAAACTTTCGTTTTAGTCGCTATTCTACCCCGCATCCAAACTTTGCCGCTTGCCGCTAATTTCTTCAAAATTTTCAATATTAGGGCCAATTAGGGTTTCATTATTAGAAGTTATGTTTTCATCAACACTTTTACCTTCATATGAAATAAGAACAACCTCTTGATATGGATAATTTTGAAAAAAATTAATGCCAATATTTAGATGCAATATAGATTTAAGACCCAAGTAAAAATTAATGATTTTTTTAGATAAAAAAAAAAGTTCGGGACATAATTGAGATTGAATATAAAATTTGGGGTTTTTTAAGAAATTAAGCACTTAGGTAATTAATTGCATCGAATTGCTTGGCAACGGCCAATCGGGACCACAAGGACAAGGGCAAAATTGTCGAAAAAGTCGTAAACTTATTGCATTTCGATTAAATCAGTCTTAAATCTTTTAATTGTGTCAATTAATACATCAACCTTATTATGTTTTGCCAATTAAGTTCATTCGTTCAATTTTAATCAAAAATCGTTAACGTGAACACCAATAGTTCAGTATTGATAAAAACAAATTTTTTTTTATAATTTTTAAGTGAATTTATTATTATTATTATTATTATTATTATTATTATTATTATTATTTATTTCTTCTTTCTTTTTACTATCTTTTCTTTGTTTTTTTAACCAATTCTAATCGGCCAACCTCGCTTGTGACCATAGGCTTGGAAGAGAAAAAGAAAAAGAAAAATAATTAATAAAAAATTCAGAAATTTTAAGAGTATATATCAATCGATTATAACATCTAAAACAATCCGCATCCATGTCATACTAAAATTGATCAAATAAATTTCATTGGTAAAATGTGAAAAGATTGGTGATTCAATCCCGCCGTAAATGAAACCGGCTTGATTCAACCGGTCAAATTGAAAAATTGATAATTGAATTAGCCGTACCGTGATGGGCTTATCACTTCTCCGAGAATTTTCCCCGGGGACGAGAGACCAACCACCCGATATTTGTCGATAGAGACCGTCTCGGTCCGCGGAGGGCAAAGACGTCTTTTCAACTAAGCCCACGGAATATGCAATCATATAAGCTTTACACTATCCCCCCCGTAAATCAAACCAAGTAGGAAAAATCCTTCCTCTCTCTCTCTCTCTCTCTCCCCTCCCTCGATCCCTAGATTTCCTCTGGTTCGTCCCCTCACCTTCTCGGTGCTCGATTTCCTCGGCGAGATGGTAAGACTCTTCTGTGCTCCTCCTGCATCATCTGGTCAATTCCTCTTATATCTGCCTTGTCACTTTTTTTCTTGACGCGGGTTCGTTGCCGAACGAGCCGCGCGGTTGCTGGATGCCGGTTTTCTCCCGATTTTCGCGCGGTCCCCTTGTAGATTCGGTTGGTAATCGGGGGTTTTTCGGTCCGATCTGGGTCCGATGTGGTGGATTCGAGGGCGATCTGTCGTCCGATGCGGTGCGGCTGATTTTTCTTTTCCCCCAATCGCGGTCGGGGTTTCTTGTTCGATCTGTCGCCACGCGTGTGCTCCCGAGCTGTCTGATGATGTGTCGGTTTTACATGCGGAGCATCCGGGGCTAGAAAGCTTGTGAAAGCAAAAAACAAACGTTTCTTGAACGATGATTAAGTGATGAAAAGATGTGCCGACTTTTGAAATGCCCAGGGCCGAGGGGACTTTGTGGAACCGTGGCAGTTCCTCTGGTTATTATTTGAATAAATGTTCGAAACTGAAGAACTAAAGCAATAGCAGATCCTTGGAAGTGAATGATAGATGGGAAAGCTTCGTTGGCGTTTGAGATTATCTTTGAGATTGTACCATAGTATTAACAGCGTATGTCGTGTCTAAGAAACTGAATTTGGCTATGGTGAGCGTGGAAAAGTCGATCTATCTGCATGGGAAAATGAACAATGGAAAAACAACGGAGCTAGTTGAAATTCCTGCTTAGTCCCTTAAAAGGCTAACAGATCTTCTTGACTCACACTCAATTCATCTGCACTTGCAAATGCTTACAACTTCGGTTAAAACCCCAGATTGCGCTTGCTGTGGTCTTTAACTATCTCATGTGCTTTTGATATGGCCCAGCAAGTGCCGTGGCTTTGAGCAGTTCAATCTTTGCCTTTCTTGTTTTAAAATGCCATCTCACCTTTCCCGGGTGCAGGATGATTTCTTGCTTCTGGTTCTGGAAAATGGCCACTGTAAATTTGGCAGCACACATCATCCATTGTAGGGAACTTTTGTGTTTTAAGTGAATGATGTGTGCATCTGTTCATGTAGCATTTGGTATTTGATCCTTTTTATTTGACCATGCAACATTCTTGGAATCTGAACACTATCACAAGTTGCCATTAAATATTCAAGATGAGGGAGCTGTTGCTAGCAGAGTGAGAAATTGACATATGTTACAAAGGTGCAATAGATAGGTCTCCATCTTCCTTTCCTCGTGTTAAAAACGAAGGAGGAGAAAATGTCCATTGTCAGTTAGATCTATCGCGTGACTGTCATTCTAAAGTGGCTCAATTTTGTTAATGTGTATGTTTTGGTTTCATAATTTGGTTCCACTTGCCCAATCTGCTGTCTTATCTCTATCATCAATATGCTTTTAGGCAAACGCAGCTTCCGGTATGGCAGTGCATGACGATTGCAAGTTGAAGTTCTTAGAGTTGAAGGCGAAAAGGACCTACCGTTTCATAGTATACAAGATTGAAGAGAAGCAAAAGCAAGTGATCGTTGAAAAACTTGGAGAACCTGCAAATAGTTATGAAGATTTCACTGCAAGCCTTCCTGCTGATGAGTGCAGATATGCTGTGTATGACTTTGATTTCATGACTGAAGAGAATGTTCCAAAGAGCAGGATTATCTTCATTGCCTGGTAATAGCTGGCGATGCACTCGTCGAATTCCTTTTTTAGTTTGTTGAAGTTTTCTTTAACTCATCTTCACTTTACGTGCAGGTCTCCTGATACTTCTAAAGTGAGAAACAAGATGATTTATGCAAGTTCTAAGGACAGGTTCAAGAGAGAGTTGGATGGTATCCAGATTGAGTTGCAGGCTACTGATCCAACCGAAATGGGCCTAGATGTTATTAAAAGCCGCTCCACTTGAATGTAAAGTTTCATATGCAGCCAAGGCTCTTCATACCATTCCGGTTTCCATATGTGCCATATTTGCATCTCTCGGGACACTTGGGACATAGGACTGGCAGTTATTTTACTTGTTGGCTTGTCAAAGAAGTCTTCCATCTTATCTTTAGCGCTAGTTAAGGCGCAGGATCATTATATGTTGTAATGGTTGCTGTTTTCGGGATTGCGACGTTCAGCGTTGTATGTTGTGGTTTATGGAGTGTATACGCTCCCAATGTTTGCCAATTTGTCTCTCTTTCTTCCCCAGTGGATACAGGAGGTTTTAACTTGAGGACATGCCTATATATGCTGAGACATTTGCTAGATATCTAGCTACCTCCTTGCATGTCCTGATGAGTTTTGTATGTGTTTGTTTGATGGATGTTCATGCTTGTCCAGTGTGATGACTTTAACTTGAACCTATGGCAATCATAGCAGCGTGACTTCTGGGGTTGGCCGGAAGTACCGTGTTGCTTAATAATTAGTGTCGGGATTCTCTTAACTTTGAGCCTCCGCATGTTCCCTTTGGCAAACATTCGATTCTTTGTGCTCGTTCATGCGACTCTGATCCCCTAGGTGGAGGTGAGGATTTGTTCTTGTAGCTTTTTGTTGGGGACGACTCTGTCTCTATCGTTCTGTCTACGTTAGCGTCTCTTTGAAGCTGAGAGATCGCGTGTTCTCTGCAGCTTACTTGCAAGTTTACGCTCTGGAAATTCTTGATCTTGAGATCCTCTCTCTTTCTTCCCCCACTCTCTCTCTCCCCCAGTTCCTTCTTTTAAGCTGGGTCGTATTTGCCTCTGTCCATTCCTTTGTTAGAATGGGTTTGATAAGAAGCTCGTATTAGACCCAATTTCAACCTACACAACCAATCTCTAAAATAGAATACGATCACAAGAACGTCGACCATCAACGTGCGATTATCTCCCTTTCTCTCTTCATGTGCACGCCTACGCATACAAGAGATGCCAAATTCGGACGCTAACCAAGAGCTTAGCGAGATGGTTGCGTTTCCTCTTTGGGGGCGAGCACCATCGTTGGCGGCAGCAACAATCTTCCCCGTAGAACTGGACAGGTGCAAATTTTTTTCCAATTCATTCTCTTAAACTAATTATTAATAACCAAATAGTGTTATTGATCAAGGTAGTTGGGTATTAAGAAATGGTAATTGGGTACCCTCAAGATAAAGAAGACCACTTCAACGTTGAAGAAAAACCCGTTTTGACCAGTCACCTCCTTTGGTCAATCGAGACCGGTCCACTGCGAAGGCAAAGAGGCCTACTCGAAGGAACTCCGAATTCTTCTATCCCATTTTCTATCTTTTCTCTGCCCCTCTGGAGCCCTAGATTTCCTCCACCGTCTTCCTCTCACTTCCGGTTCCCTGCTCCGTTCCCGAGGCACAATGGTGAGTCGTCTTTACCGTCCGTCTAATGGAGCTCGCGATCTCGGTCACCGTCTCCGTCGTCTGCTCCGACTTCTCCGATTTCCATGCCATCGCGGCGGCATTTCTCGTATTTTTCTGCTATTCTCTTGAACGACGTTGTTGATAATCGGGAATTTTTCCCAACGGATTTGAGTTTGAGTTGGCTAATTCGGGCGATTGATCTTGTTGCGTACTGATTCGGGGCGTCCTTTTTGCCTTCGATTCGGTGCATCTCCGACCTCTCATCGCGGCGGTTTCTTGTTCGGTTTTTCTCTGTCTTAATGCTTCGGAGCTGCGTGATGATGCGCGTTCGCGATGGATGGCCGAGTGGTCACTGATGAATGCGATGAGTTTGCACAGGCCATCTTCGCCGGTATTCTAGTTTGAGGAAATGCTGAGAATTGTAATTCCAAGCAAAGACCAAAGCATGTGAAAGTGAATGTTGTAAAGTTTGTTTGGTTAGCAAGATTCTCTTTTAAGAGATGTAACCAATTCTGTTGTAACAGCAATGAACCGAAAAGTTGGTTGATTTGATAGGAGAAAGAGATGACAGATAGAAAACCGAGGGAGCTATTTTGATGCCCAATTAGCAATGTTTTTGGCTGATTAATTCTTTTTAAACTGAGTTTATCAGAATTTACACATGTTTGGACATACTACTGAAGACTCAGATTTTGTCGATTCTTGTCTTTGACTATCTCGCATGCTTTTGATTGGCACAAGTGCCTTGGATTTGAACATCGGACAAAATGCAGGGTTGCTCTTTTTGTGGGCTGGCTGGGTGACTTCTTGCTTTCCTTAGTTTATAGGTGGCTGCTTTTTGTTTGCCTAGGTGCACGTTTCCTTTGGTTGGCATTCCTTGATGAGCGCTTTTGATCTGCAAACTGGGCTTGGATGCATCTTTTGTTGGAGAATTTGGTATTCGATGCTTGATTTGATACTAACCCATGATGAGTCGCCACCAAATACTCAGCATGAGGGAGCAGTTCGGCAGTTAGTATCGTAGTGTAAATTCTTTTATGTTACAGAAGAGTTACTTCATGTGGGAAGGATTGCTTTCTGTCTTACTCTAAATTAATTTTGGATGAGGAGTTGATTTCACTGCCAAGTATATCTATTATGTGACAATCATTGAAGTTGCTCAACTGTGTTACTACATAATGTTATCACCTCTGTTTATAATGTTTTGCTTGTGGTGATTATGTACTTCTAGGCAAATGCAGCTTCAGGTATGGCAGTGCATGATGATTGCAAGTTGAAATTCTTAGAATTGAAGGCGAAAAGGACCTACCGTTTCATAGTATATAAAATTGAGGAGAAGCAAAAGCAAGTCATTGTTGAGAAACTTGGAGAACCTACTAATAGTTATGAAGATTTCACTGCCAGCCTTCCTGCTGATGAGTGCAGATATGCTGTGTATGACTTTGATTATGTGACTGAAGAGAATTGTCAGAAGAGCAGGATTATTTTCATTGCCTGGTAATAGTTGGTAACTGCACCCATCAATAACTATTGCTCTTGTTTTTCATTGCTTAACTCATTTTCATTTTGTATGAAGGTCCCCTGACACTTCTAAGGTGAGAAACAAGATGATTTATGCAAGCTCCAAAGACAGGTTCAAGAGAGAGTTGGATGGTATCCAGGTTGAGCTGCAGGCTACTGATCCGACAGAGATGGGCCTTGATGTAATTAGGAGCCGCTCCACCTAAATGTAAAGTTTTATATGCAATGCAGGTTCTTAACACCATTTGCGTCCTATATGTGTCATATTTACATCTTCTGGGAACTAGAAATTCCAGTTACTTTATCTATTGGCTTGTCATCTGAAATTTATCAAAGTCTTTATCTTAAGCATCGGATGATGCTCCAGATCCTTATATGCGGTTGTAATGGTGACTTTTTTGTTTGGGATTGCAACACATACAGTTTTTATGTGATGTTTATGGTGTGTATAGTATAGACTCCACTTAATTGCAAATTGTCTCTCTTTTATCCTCTGGTTATGGCTAGTTTACCTGATAAAGCAAAGAACATATTCATGTAGTTCTAGTATTGGGTTGTCATAATTATTTATTGTAAATCTGCTCCGTTGATTTTGCATGTGGACGAACCTGTAGTAATTTAGCATCCTCCAGAGTTTGATTTGATGATTTTACATGCTTTCGAATGCGCACCTAATTGCATGTTTATGGGAAATATACCAGCTGCCAGTGTTTCCCACTTTGGGATGAAAGGACTTTGTTCTTGTAGTTCTAGTGGCCGGTGCAATTATTCCCATTGCTTTGTTTCCGTGGGCATGGAACTTTATTGATGGTCAAAGTGATAATTTTCTGGGTCTTGGGGTTCTGAATACCATGCTTCCAAGTTACTCTTTAGCAACCTGTCATGAGAGAAATTATGATCCCGTGGAGCTCTAGCATGTGACAATAGCACATGATCTTGCACGCTAATATGGAGCAGTCATTGTCTTATGATGTCCAGTGATCTTTTATTGTATAGGCTCTGAGAAATTTCAAAATGGCTCCCATGTGTGTACAACGGAACCGCAGCTTGTAGTTATCTAGTGAACCACATGCTTTTGGCTTTGCTTGAGGTCATGTGCTGCTAATATATTTTGTCGTCCCATCTAGTGCCTCCTTTGATTTCATCAGCAAGAAATTCATTAATAGGTTCGCATTTCTAGCAGTCACATTCCACGGAATAGTGTTCTGTTTCAATTGGTTGGGTGGCTAGAAAGTTTAGCATAGGAATATTATAAATTTAGGCCTTCGGAATAGAAATACATCTAAATTATTGAACACTGAGTGGCTGAGATGTGTCATTTCTTTCTTTTGTTTTCTTGTTGTTTCTTCCCCATGGTCTTCTTCTCTACCTCACTCAGCCAGAGACAAATGATTAGTCACCCGACACCAGTCACCCCGCCGGTGCCACCACAAGCCAAGATGCTGTGGTACCTCGCTCATTAAAGAGATGATTATTCTACGTAAGAGCATCTTTTTCTGTCCCAACATCACAATGACAGAAATGCTTTGAGAATGTGACTCTCCTGGTCTTATCTATTATTTTCTACCATACAATAGGCATTTCCTCACTTTTGCAAAAGTTAGGTTGAACGAATAATACAATGTCGTGTGTCTATGTAACAGGCAAGTGGAAATAGGAAAAGCCTTGGCCTCCCGTAGAGCATGAAGATGTATTATTGCTTTACAAATGATTCTCTCACATACGTGGATGACAATTAGATGCGTTTCTATAGTTCTTGTTTTACCCTTAGAGGTTCAAAAGTACATGAGAATGATATAAGAAATTATTTTCTGATTTGAATTTTACACATGTTTGGAAGGAACATTCTTATATATTTTGACTATCCAATTTTAACTCTCCTCTCTTTTTCTACATGCATTTACTATGTCTCTTTTTACAGCATGAGAGTTGAACTTCACATTTGAAATTATGTCTTCACCACCTAATTTCCTTATCACTGGGCTTGGTGCCCAATGGGCTTCTTGGGCTTAGAGAATTTTACTTCAAAGTTCTCTTTTTACTTTAGTATTTTCAGGGTGCGCAACTCATGTTGAAGAACTATATACGGTAGCACCTAATTGCCATTATTCAACCAATAGGCAATGGGTGATTCTCACTTATAATAGGAAAATTACCTGATCACTCCTAATTTTATTGCACGAATGTCAATTCAATCTTAAACTTTTCAATTTTGTCAATTCAATCCTAAACGTTCATATGCGAAATTCCAATTTTTATTGGAAATTGCTCATATGATAGTCTAACCATTGTCAACCATCTTATGCGGCACCTCGGCACATCAACAATTTCCAATGAAAATTGATTGGAAGTGACTATGTTTGAATTTTGTGCAGAGAACTAGAACTTTGTTAGTAGAATTTGAAAGTTCATGATTGGCTTAATATAGGAAAAAGTGTTACATTTTGTGTTTGTATTAATTTAGTCATATACCTTCTATTGATGTTAATTTAGTCCTAAACTTTTGACTTAGTGTCAATTTAATCATTTCAACTAATTTTTATTGGATATTGCTGATGTGAACGCTGATAACCTAATATTATATGGTCGGCGCTGACGTAAACAACTATTAATAATATTTTAATATTTTTCAATTTATTTCTTTTTCTTTTTCCTTGAGCTGGTCTTCAAACCTCAACGACCTACTAGAGGCAAGGGCCAACGAGGTCAAGGTCAACCTGGCCAAAGGCCGCAAGGGTGGCCTAGCAGCCTCGCGCTAGGTTGGCGAGGGTTGAGCCTCACCCTGCCCATAGAGAGGCTCGAGCCCTCACTAGAGGCCATAAGGTCGCACTTTTGAGGACTTAAGCCCTCACTAGCCTAGCGCAAGACTACCCTTGTAGCCTTGTGCTAGCTTCGCAAGAGGCTGGGCGAGGCTTGACCCTCACTAGATTTGGCGAGGGCGAGGCTTGACCCCCACTGTATCCAATGAGGGAGAGCTTCACTTGCCCAGCATAAGGCTACCCTCATGGCCTCTGACAAGGGCTTGAGCCTTGCTAGTGCCCAGCAATGCTCACTAAAGGTTGGCAAGGTCGACTTCAACCTCGCCGACCCTCACTTCTGACTAGTTGTCGAGGTCTGGCGACTATCACAACAAACTCTTACTTTTGCCCAGAAAAAAGTTGGAAGATCATTTGCGATGGCAATAAGTTATTTTACTCAATATAATCAACACACACACACACACACACACACACACATATATATAAATATATAATATATATATATATATATCAATTAATTTCAGCATATTAAAATTAGTGAACACACATTTTTAATTTATTTCCATAGAACTATTACTACTCATTTCATAACTCTAATGGAATCGCATTCTAGAAAAAATAAAAACCACATATTGCGCGGGTCACAAAATTAGTGACCTAATTGAGAGTTCACAATAGGTCGCACCTTTTCCACTCTCACTATGGCTAAAACACTCATTGTGACAATGTTTTGACAACATAAACTTTTGTGGGTCCAACCTTTGTTAAAGCATTCTTCAGTTGTTTTTCTTCTCTCTTTTTTCGTTGTGCCACTTTCCTTCTTCTCATTTATTTCTCTCGGTTCTCTCTCTTTCTATAACACCCCTCTCATGTCAATAATAGACAAGTTTTTTACACCACAACATCCGTCAATAGTACACACACAAAAAAGTCCATCACTGACACAAGCAACTCACTAAGTTGAAGCCTAGATTTGCAGAAACCTCCTCCTCACCCAACTAGTCTTCTCTCATCATTTCTTCAACTCAAAGCTCAATTGTATGTAAAAACCCACCTCATATCTCTTCACTCCACCCCCATTCCATATCTTTTGCTCTCTGTGTTATTCTTTGTTCCATTTCGCATCAAACTTTTCAATTGATCGATCATGAAGAGAAGAAAAACCCCTATTAAAGATTCAAAACCAGAAGCTAAGGCCCTCCCCAAAACCTTATCAAGCTCATTGGCAATGTTTGCCTCTCCACCAATTTGCCATCATCAACCAACCTCCAAACTCATGGCCCAAATATGCCCCTACTCTCTCTAACTTTCTTAAGCAAACCAAAAATGTCACCTTAAAGAACAACAATTTCATCCTCAATGGCGAGGATTTGCCTCTCCTCGCCCCCACACTCTCTCCTACTTCCTCGCCAACCTCAGTCGCTGAGCTGCTATCATCGACGATTGAGAAGGCTGAAGAGGTGCTTACAAACTCGACCCTCAAGTTTGAGCATTTATGCGCCCCGTTGCCCATCAATTGTTGGGATTCCAATGTTCTGATTGTCGTGAAGAAGTTCGATGCAAGATTGTCTTTTAGGTCTATTGTGTTCCTAGGCATCAAACTCTGCTTAGGGTATCAAAAACCAATGAGTGTTACGTGGCCTAGGCAACAAGTAAGAGGCAAACCGTAGAGTGTTCTTGCTTTTCTTTTCTTTTTTCCTTTTTTTTTTTTTACAAATATTGTCAAAACTTAAGCCATGATCAGAATTTAGAGGGAACGGAGAGAAGTAAAGGAGGAAGAAAATGGGATTCACAAGAAAAGACAAAAGAAAACAAACAAAAACCACCAGAACCACACAAAAAGGGTGCTTAAAAAAGGTTGGACTCACAAAGGTTAACAATATGATGGGAAGTGTTTTTGCCATGGTGAGACTGGAAAAAGCGCAACCCATTGACAAACATATTTTGAAGAGATATTTTGTCCAAATCTGAACATGAATGATTCGGTGATGGACGGTATTTGATACCACCCATCATAATAGTAAATATACCATGATATGTACACCTTTTGTTAGGGTTAATCATTATTGATATTTTGTTTGGGTATGCATTTTCGTTAGATGAGATTGCCAATTCTTTTTATTTAGTTATTTGATGTGTATTGGATTTTAAGGGAAATAAGGATTCAAAAACCATATTTGCTTTTCAAGATCAAGCTATGGCAAAAACCATTCAAATAGTGTTTTGGAATACACAACATTAATTATGCATCATGTACAATGGAAAAGATGCTAATCAAAATATGCCACATCTTTATCATAATCGAGGTTTAAGAATAAGTATTTTTCAAAAATTATGTATAGATGTCAATTAGAGTATGAATTCGAATCAACTTGAAGAAAATGAAGGAGTAGAGTACTGAAAATAACAATTGGCTTAAGAGGTTCAATGGAATTCAGTTTTTGGTCATGTATGGTTTTAGATCAAGTCAAAGGAGCAAGAGCACCACCAACAAATGTTGACTAGGACATTAGCTCTTGTAAAATCTGCACCACTATAAAGAACAACTAAAATCCATAATAGATATTAAAACTTAGTTGCTGATTGCATGAAACTTGTACTTAGATTTTGATTATTTATGATAGATTAATTCTAAAACTATTAAAGATTGTGCAAAATTAAAAAAATAATAATAATAATTTGAGAGAGAAGTAAAAGTGATTAGGAAGAAGAGGGTGACTAGGCAATTTTGACGATGATTTGTCAAACGCAGTTTGAGAAATAACTATTGGTATTAAACTACTTTGGGAATTAATTTAAGGTTAATTCATTGTAGACAAGAAGTCATTCAAGACAGCACAGCAGTACATACCGAACTTGCGTTCTTCCCAAAGTTCCCGGCAACTGAACTGGCACATCTTACATGCGCAAGAACATCTACATTCGTCTGCTGTCCTCATGCAAGAATCTGAGCTCTCTCCTCAAAGTACACGCGCGCATGATAATAGCAGGCCTTGGTCAAGACGCCTCCACGACTACCCATCTCATAAACTCCTACTCTTCGCTTCAAAGATGCGATCTTGCCCGCTCCGTCCTCGATTCCGCGCTGACTCCGACCGTTGTATCCTGGAACTCCATGATAAGAGCTTATTCGAGATCGAACCGACACCAGGAGGCACTGAAGATGTACCGTTCCATGGTGAGCGTAGGCTTGGAACCAGACAGGTATACTTTCACTTTTGTTTTGAAAGCTTGTGCCGGTGCACTGGATATGCAAGAGGGTGCTTCGATCCATCGTGAAGTTTGTCGCAGAGGGCTGGACAGGGATGTGTTTATATGCACTGGTCTTATTGATATGTATTGTAAAACAGGGTATTTGGAGAGTGCACGAGAAATATTTGATCATTTGCATGTGAGAGACGTCGTTACGTGGAACTCGATGATTGCCGGCCTATCGCACAGCTTGGATCCTATCGAGGCTTTGTCACTCTTTAAGAGAATGCAGCTGACGAGAGTGGTTCCCCAGTCGGTCAGCCTGTTGAATTTGTTTCCGGCTATTTCAAGATTGGCTGATGTTGATTCGTGCAGATGTATGCATGCCTATGGGATTAGGATGGATTTTGGCTTGGAATTTTCGAATGCTCTGATTGACACATACGCAAAGTGTGGTGATGTAGAGTCGGCTCGCTTAGTGTTTGACCTTATTTTTACTCAAGATGATGTTTCGTGGAGTACCATGATGGCTGGATATGCTCATAATGGATGTTTCTCTGAGGTATTGGGTTTATATGACAAAATGAAAGAGAGAGATCTTCAGATGAATAAGGTTTCTGTCATAAGTGCTCTATTAGCTGCAGGAGATATAAAAGATTTAGAGAAGGGGAAGGAGATACATAATTTTGCCAAAAAAAAAGCTATTGACATGGATGTTGTTGTTGCTACTCCAACTATAACCATGTATGCAAAGTGTGGAGAGTTGGAGAAAGCTGAAAAATTGCTTAAGGGGCTCCCGGGAAGGGATCTAGTTGCTTGGTCTGCACTCATTGCCGTTCTTGTCCAATCTGGTTATCCTGAAAAGGCATTATCTTTACTTCAAGATATGGAGAATGAAAACATTAAACCGAATAAGGTAACTCTGATGAGTATCCTTCCAGCCTGCGCTGAACTATCTTCTCTGAGATTAGGCAAGAGCATACACTGTTGTGCCATCAAGGCGGATGTTGATTCTGACATTCCAATGGGAACAGCCCTAATGTCCATGTATGCTAAATGTGGACATTTTCGTTATGCACACATTCTATTTGACACCATGCAATCTAAAGATGTTGTGACGTGGAATGCTTTGATAAATGGGTATTCTCAGAATGGTGAAGCGGACCGAGCAATTGAAATGTACCAGAAACTGCAGTGTTCTGGTCTACACCCAGATGCTGGAACTATGGTGGGCTTGATACCAGCTTGTGCCCTCTACAATGATCTCAAGCAAGGAACTTCTGTTCACGCTCTGAGTATTAAGAGTGGGTTTGATTCTGATTGCCATGTCAATAGTGCACTCATTGACATGTATTCCAAGTGTGGCAATCTTCCCTCGGCATTGTACTTGTTTAACCGACTGGATTTCATTAGAGATGAGGTATCTTGGAATATAATGATTGCCGCATTCACACAGAATGGAGAAGCCAAGAAAGCTTTATCTGCATTTCACCAGATGAGATTGGAGAATCATCAGCCAAATTTAGTTACCTATGTGAGCATCCTTCCTGCAGCAGCATACTTGGCAGCCCTGAGAGAAGGGATGAGTTACCATTCTTGTATCATTAAGATGGGATTTCTGTCACATGTGATGGTTGGCAATAGTCTCATTGATATGTATGCTAAGTGTGGCAAGATTGATTTGTCTAAGAGATGTTTCGATGAGATACAAAACAAGGACATAGCCTCCTGGAATTCTATGCTGGCGGGATACGCAGTACATGGTGAAGGGGACCATGCCATTGCACTTTTCTTGCTGATGCAAAAAAACCACATAGAAGTTGATTCTGTGTCCTATGTGAATGTTTTGTCTGCTTGCAGACATGCAGGTTTGATAGAAGAAGGAAAGAAGATTTTCCATACTATGCAAGAAGAAAGCAGGATTCAGCCAGATGCCAAACATTACGCATGTATGGTAGACTTGTTAGGCCGAGCTGGCTTATTTGATGAAACACTGAGCCTAATTGAGAAAATGCCAATGGAACCTGATGCTGGAGTATGGGGAGCTTTACTGGGGGCCAGCATGATGCATTCTAATGTGAAGTTGGGTGAAGTTGCATTGAAGCGTCTTGCTGAAATTGAGCCTGGGAACCCGACACACTTCGTAGTTTTATCAAACATGTATGCTCAATCTGGTAGGTGGGCAGATGCAGGAAAGAGAAGGTTAAACCTAAAAGACACCGGGATGAAGAAAACACCTGGTTGTAGCTGGTTTGAATTGAAAAACAGGATTCACACATCTCTGGTGGGTGACTCAAATCACCCCTAATACGAGAAAATGCAAATTTTGTGAAACAGTTTGCTCGAGAAGATGGAAAATGTGGCGCATATTCCCGACAGGAGCTGTGTCCTGCAGAATGTGGTGGAAGAAATAACAGTTCCTTCAGAGTCATAGTGAAAGACCAGCCTTAACTTTTGCCCTTCAAAATACAGAACCTGTATCCACAAACTGGAGAGTTAAGAATCTTCGTATATGTGTAGACTGCCGCCATACAGCTATCATATACATTGCAAAAGTTACAAGCCGCAGAATCATTGTGCAAGATGCCACCCTTTTGCATCACTTGGGGGAGGGCATCTTCTTGTGTGAGGACTACGGGTGACTTTGCTGCAACATGCCAATTTGACAATCTGTAGCACAATGCTTAAAGAGAAGAATGAGTGGTGACAGTGGCCACACATTAATCCAGCATTACAAGAATTTTGGATTGGAGAAGCGAGAACACCAATCTGTCAGCTGCATGGTCTTGTTTGGGGAGGAGGTGAACCTTATAATCTCTCCCCTTGTTCTTTTCTTCAAAGCCGACAATATGCTTCCTGCTAGGGGTGGAGATCCCATTGAGCCGCAGAATTGTTATATTTTGAGGATCATATGTAATTTGCATCGTGAATGCAAAGGAGAGGTATCATGTTCATTGCATACTCCTTTCTTCAGTGCGTGTATATTTTCCTGTGCCATGCTGGAGCAGTCTCACACATGATATTATAATCCACTTTGATGAAGCAACAGAATGCGGCGGTTGGACAATGAAAAAAGGATGACAAGGAAGGAGCAACACTGAAGATGGAGATGAAAGTAAGGCTGCTAATTGGCTATTGCTAGGAAAATGCCAAGTGTAAGCATTAAAGCTTCTAGATGAGCTCAAGATGCATTTAATCAGGCCAATGGAGCAAATTATTCCAGTTTCTATCTGTTGGCTGCTGACAGAAAGACAAGATAGAGGTGGCAAAGATGGCGGCAAAGCGACAAGGAAGAAGCTGCAACAAAGAAGCCAGAGGAAGAGCACTGACAACAACGAACAGTGGTTCGCAGGGCTGCGGCTGAGTAAGATTGAGAGGGGAGGGGGCATCTGGGTTTTCCAATACTCTCATGTTCATGAGTTACTCTGAGTCGAAGTGTTAATAAATTCAAGCTTGCTCGTGGCTGCTGGAATAGCTCGAACTCGAGGGAGAAAAATTGCTAAGCTCGTAATTCGCTTATGCCCTTGGCTTTGACTAGTGAAAACGTAGGCCGCAGGATACTCTTGTCCGTGTATCTTTTAGCCAGTGTGCAAAGCAAATCTTGTTGTCAAATCAGTGACAGCCATTACTTGTATCATGAACCGATAAGAGAAGGTTGCGTATGAACAGGCTATGGAGGAATTGCTCACCGGTGAGAGCTATATAAGCAACTAAAAGTTTTGCCTTGAGTAATAGTGCTTCTAAAATGGTCATTACACGACGCGCGTCATTGCTGATGAATTTCTGGAGCATGTCCAAAAAGCTGACGCGGAAATTAAGTGTCATGAAAATATATCACTAGTCAGGAAGATTTAGGCGCAACCAACATATTCGGGATAGCTCAGAAACTTGCATTCTTTGCACACTTCATGGATAATTGATTAGGTACGATAAATTAGAATCATATACTAATTCTTGTATTTCATCCATCGACTATTAAGTTGAACAATAATCTTGCAGAAGCTAAACGGCTAAAGATAAGACAAACTAATTAGAGGAACGGACGGTGCGTAGTTTTAGTCGATGGAATTTCTTAAACCTAAACTGAAATCCTAACTACACGTATCTATAAGCTTTTGATTTAAGACAGTCTAACTGGTAACATCTAGGTAAAACCTTAGGTTCTCTTTGGATAGGCTTGAAGCTTCCAACACTTACCCACAATGTTTGAAATTCAGAGTGCATCTGATAACATTTTTGTTGCTGAAAATAATTTCTTTTTCAAAATAATTTTTTTCTATTTTTATTTTATAAAACAGTTTTTAAGTAAAATAACTTTACAAAATTTTTCTATTCTCGAAAAAAAAAAAAAAAAAAGGAATACATTTGGTACAACCTCATATTTTTTTTTTTTTTTTTTTGTGATGTAAATTTTTTTAACTTTTTGATAATTTTTTTTTTTAAGATTTTTCTTTTTTTCTTTTTTTTCATCTCATCTTCTTTCTTCTCTAGCCGGTCGCCGAGCAGCGACGGCTGTGCAGGAGGCAGCATGCGGCGGCGGCGAGCATCAAGTCTCCACATTAGAAGAGGAAGAAGAAGAAGAAAAAAAAAAAAAAAAGAACATGATTTATTTCTATTTTCAGAAATAAGAGGTTACTTTTTTTTTTTTTTTTCTTATTTCTATTCTAAATCTATTCAACGGCCACTTTTCCATTATGAGGAATAGAAAAATTAATTGACATTATCAAACGAATTTCTATTTTATTTCTATTCCAAATAACAAAAAGAACAGAAGAATCGTAGCGTTGCAATCAGACCCTTACTATTCTCTAAAGGGCACGGCTAAATCCACAGCATAAATAACTGATTCCGCAGCTACTTTAAGACTGCATCACCCCTAGAAAACTAACAAATTTCTATGGTGCTGGGAAACAGCCAAATTCATTCAGAAGAATAAATTGGTGGGGATGAACCCAACTATCCGGTTTAATCAAATTTTCCCATTAATACAAGCACGCTCTAAACAAGGACTAACTCATCTTTCAAGGAGAGATGAAGACCTTGCAACGCCAGGAGAGAGCCTCTGAATTTTGCAACTCAACCCTTGCTTTATGAAAGTAACGCTCCAAAGTTTGCTCTCTCTCATCCATGACATCAGTGGACATAGTATCTTCAGCTAGTTTGACTGCGGCTAATTGCGACAATTGAAAATTTTCTCCTGTGCGTTGCAGCTTCCTGGCAATTTCTTGCTCGCCTAGCATCACCAGGCAAATTAGCAGAGATCGTAGCTCATGCATAGCTCCATTGGTTAAAGACATGCCCTTCAGATGCTCTACAAGGGCCATTTCCTCGCCGGGGCTGAGATGTGAAACACATCATAGACCCATTATTTTATGACTAAAAAGAAGCAAATAAAAAGAAATTAGCAAGAAAACTTAAAGCAGATATACCTTCCTGGACGAATTTTCCCTCTCTTTCTCTGTCGCCTTGATTCTCTTGCCTTGCTACCAGCAGTAGAGCTGACGATGGAAGCAGTGGAGCCTGTCCTTGTCCTGCTCATGAGCAAATCAAGAGCTCAAAATAATGAAACATATGCTACAAGAGCACTACATTCAGATAAATGTGGAACTTAAATGAATGGAACTTGTGTTCCCTTTCAGAGAATGAAAAAACTGGTGCAGAGAGTACACCCATAAAAAATGCATATCACACCACCAGCATCAGTTCCAACTCCCGCATCACAAAATGGATAAGCCACGTAGAACAACAGGAAAGAAAAGAGTACAAAGCAAACAGTGTCACTATGCACATTTGAATATGGGAGAAGACATCTATCTCAGGTAGTAAAGACAGCCAGCTTACAAAAATTCATTACACAGTGGAAATACCAATGTTGTAGATGATATCACACTAAGCAGGATATTGCAAATGGTGGGTTGCAGCAGGATGTATGCAAGAGATACTAAAAAAAGTAAGCCACTGTATGCGACCATAAGATACATCCTAACAACTGATCCGAGAATAAAATTCAATATCTAGTCAATATTCAAAGTGTACATCCCTAGTTGCAATCAGAAGCAAGTACTACTAACATTTCAAAAATATAAGCAGAAAAAGTCCATAATATTTAAGAGAAACTTTAGTCTGTCTGGAACAAGCTATGAAAGCATGATGGATCCAAACGCAACACAAAGTAAACACACAAAGGCCATACCCTCTGGTGTAAGCACTCATTCCACTGAAGTTACTGCTAGCTTCGGAAGCGGTATCATCGTCAAGATCAGCCATTGATCGTTCATCTGACTGGAGTTTTGCTGCAAGAAGTAATCTTCTCTGCCGAACAGCCAAGTATCGGGTTAAATACTTACCAACCTTTTCCAAGCCTTCTTCATACTCACTTATGAGTGAGCCCCCACATTCAAGAGATGCACTCCTGATTTCAGAGATTAAATCCTCTCTCCTGTGCAGAAAAGCAATCCTTAAAGCGTCCTCCCACTCCCTTGCAGTAATTAATAAACCCACCCCAGATTTCACATCTGCACAATACTCCAAAGCGATTTTGGCAGCTTCACCTGGTTTCCTAGTGCTTGGAGTTCTTCACAGAGCTCATGAGCCAGTTGCACAGTCTCATCTTTTCCCAATTTCAAAAGACCAGCAACCGCAAGCACACCAGCCCAACTACCAGAGGAACGGTAAGCCTTTAAAGCTTTTTCTAAGTTGGAACAGCATAGATAAGTGGCTGCAGCGTGCTCGAAACATTTCAAATCATTGAGATGATCACCCCAGGCCTCAAGCACTTGATTCCTCTTGTTAGGATCAGTAGTCAGTTGCAGTCCCAAAGGGAAAAGTTGAGGATTTTTCTTTATAAGGTTCATAAAATCAACATAATGAGCATCTCCAGCCAAAGCAATATGCTTAAGAGCATTCTCATACCTCTTCAACTTAAGGTCAATAGTATACTGCATTAAGACAGCAGGCATGCACTGCAGTTCTTGAAGGAAAGGAAGAAATTCCTTAGGATCTTTCTGGGAGTTCAGCGCCACCATAGCAGCAAGATTTAGATCATAAAGTCCCAGAGCAGCTTCAAAAACTGCCTCAGAATCTGATAACCAGAGCAGATGCTTTAAAGCTTCTTCAGCTGAAGGAAAAGATATTCTTCTTGGGTCATCAGAACCTGACAATTCCATCTCACGAATGGCTTTTATTCTCTCAAGAGCTTCCTCAAGAGCAGGAGGGTCACTTCGTGCTAAAGTGGTCAATATGCAAAGCTCCCGTGCAGGACTTTCAGGTAGTTGTCCTTGAATGGCAGTTCTTATCGCAAGAAGGACTGAAGAAACCTTGTTATCGGGATCAAAGCCCTTCACTTCTCTGGCCCCCTCATCTTTGGTCTCATTTGTGTAAGGCAAATCTATATAATTCTTGTATAGCCTCTCTGTAACGTTTTCTTTCTTTATGGCACAAACGAACTCAGTTAAGTGATTCAAATTGTTGACCTGCTTGACAAATTCTGGAGCATGTTGGACAAATGTTTGCCATCCACAGTGGTCAATAATAACATTGAAGTCTATTCTCTGCCGCCTCACCATATAGAGTGCATTTCTAAAACGATGCTCAGACAATGCATTGACAATAGAAGCTAAAACCAACTTTCTAGGGTAAATACATTCAAGATTTCCTCGAGTTGTCTGTAGTAAAACTGCGGCTTCATCTCCATGCAAGACACCGATAATCTTGGCTCCTCTCTCCCATATATTTATGTATTTCCTGTTTTCTTCATCCCGCCTCTTGTTACCAGCATGAATAAAATTGTCGTACTTTGACACCACATCTCCATATAATATATCACTAGTATCAACAATAAAAAGCAGATCTTGTTTGGTAGCAAAAATCAAGTGTGTGATCACTTGGTCCCCGCGATTTGAGTAAAATGAGAAACTGCTGCAGTTTTTGCACAAAATCTTCCCGCTAACTTGTAACCTTCCCAATTCGTCAAGTCCAAAAGGCAACGATTCTGAAGAACAGCCACCAATAGGAACAAGACTCATCCAAAGGCAAGATGACAAAAAGTTAAAATCACATTGTTTCATAGATCCTCCTCGTACACATGTTTTTGATGTGTATTTAAACATTTTTCCACCATCAAACTGGATGACTGCTGAGGACTGCTTGGCAGGATCTGAAGCAATGGAAATAACTGGTCTTTGTAAAGGAATTCCATTAATAGTTTTTGCATGCCAGCCTGAACATGTCATTAAGCTCGGGACATGATCTTCAGAACAAACAAGTTCAATTTCTTCCAGATGGTAACCAGAGAGCCCATTTTGATCATGGTACTTACCATGACCAACACCATAATGAGACACGCTGAGGAGAGTGTGTGAATCCAACCAGATAAGATGTAGTAAGGATCCAAATGATGTTTCAGATAAACAAGCTTCAGCACTGTATTCCTTGCCCTCTAGGTCTTCCCAGGCATCAATTTGCGGAAGCTCTAGAATACACAAACCACCATTTGACAAACCAACAGCTAACAAGTTTCTTGAACTTTTGAAATGAACAGCAACATCCCGAACTGCATATGCAAATTTAATGCTGAATAAGTACATCGGAGGTGGCAAAAGAGATATACAGAGAGGGGTTACATGTATCCTAGATCCATCAACAACAAATGCTGTGGAGTTCTCCATGACAGCTGTATTCCAGCAAAAGTTGTAAATTGTGCTCCTGCCACTCAGAGTCCAGCATATCAACTGCAACGGTTTTGTTGGATGCCACATAAGCTTCAATCCTTCTTGGCTTGGGTATCTAATTTCTTGTTTTAAATACCAATGATTATTGCTGCAGTACCAGATTCTAACAGAGTCATAGTTTTCGCATCTGACAACGATGACGAGGAGGTCTGAATCGCAATTCCACTTCAACATCACTACTGTTGCATCCATCCGATCATCAATACTAAATGAGCTTCTCTCCAATCCATTTCTTTCGAACAAAACTAACAGTGGACACTCATTGTCCTTCTTCCTGTCATAAACAGCAGCAATTTTAGCCCCACTAGGCATCCAATCCAGGACAGTGCCAATGAAGGCCTTCATATCAGAAGTAGCATGTGCTGCCCCCGTGTCTCGCTCCCAAACCTTAAGCCTCTTATGAGAAGAAGGAGGAGAATTGCAGGACTCGCTCAGTGTTACAAAGTACTTTCCATCACCTCGCCAAGAGACTGAACTTTCAAGCATTTGTCCAGAGGCAATTGCGTGTTCAACTGAAATCAGGGGGAAATATATCAAATCAAATCAAGCAAGGTCCAGCATAAATAAAAGAAAACATTTACATCTAGCTATTGCATCAAAGTAAGAAGAAGAAAGATCAAATTAAAAGCAAAGTTATTGCCTCTTTTGTTTCATTTTTTCTTTTTTGAGGCAGGTAGGTAGTAATGCATATGCCCCTTACAGTCCAAGAGCCGTCATTAACTGTTTAGGACTAAGCCATCACCAGGCGCAATTTTGCGCTCTCAAGAACAAATAAGGATACTGCTAGAAAGGAATTGCACAAAATCAAAATCTAAAGTATGTCCAGAACAGTTTAATAATGGATCACGGATAATGGATAAAGGTCCTTACGTACGTCAACCCCTTCAGGAGAATCCTCCAATGTAGTTTCATGCAATAAATCCCAATCATGCGTCATCACCAGTAGCTGCCCAAAACCAGTGATTATTCCGAGCAGATCTCCATCAGGACTGGGTGAAATGCAAGAGACACCACCGTCCACTCTACCCACAACTTCTGTTGTACTTTCATCCACACTATGGAGAATGATTAGTCCATTCAATGTACCCAATATTAGAGCTTCTTTCTCCATTAGATAATCAAAGGAAGTAATGCGGTCCCCTGGCTCCAAATCAATAATATCGACTTCAGCCGGTAGAGAGGTACTTGTCCATGCTTCGTCATTCTGGCACAAGCACTTAAGTTTAGAAAAAAAAAGAGGGATAACAAATGTAAAAGAGTAATCTTCATTCTTTGTACTCACTGTACTCGTTTTGTGTTTGGCCAAATTCCCATCACGTGAATCAAAAACTATCCCAGAAAACACCAAGTCCTTACTAAAAACCATTAAATGGAGGGTCAAGAACTATGATTCCAAAGCTAATGACCTTATTGAACAAAAATTCAAGAATAAGAAACTACATGGAATCCAGATGCAGAATACTTTAAAATCATCAACATGTTTACCTTTGGACAGTGCAAGAATCTCAAAGGCTATAGATTTAGGATCCCAAAAAGAGTTTACTAAATTGAATAGAAAGAAGTAAAAACCAGAAAGATGCATAAATAACATCATAACAGTTAGATTAAGATCCAAATTCTCGATGCACCGGCAAATTTAAATAAATTTGAACTTCTCTTAGTTCATTGCACTGTAAATCCATCAGTAAATTGAATACACAACTTCTGAAATTCTCTCACATAGGGTGCGTTCATTTCGAGAAAAAATGAGTGATTTAGAAAACATTTTTCGAAAAATAATTGCTTATATCGCTTAGAAAAATTAGTCTCCAGAAAATTTTCCATCATCAAAAACAATCCATACCTAACTAATTTTTCGTGGTTAATGAAAAGATTTTCCATTCATTCATTTTTGTAAGCGATACAAACTTTTACTTTTCAGAAAATATTGATACGCAAGTAATTGATAACGCAAAAAAAATCAGAATAAAAACAAACTCAGACACCTACGAGCCCCGTAATTTTCGACAAATCCCGACTCGAACGATCCCAAAAGAATCCCGCCTTCGCCCCGACTCCGGCCGGCCTAATCCCTACGCCGCCAGCCGACGGAACTGCGTAGCTACACGTCCACTATTAGCAGCAGCAGCAGAAGACGACGAGAGAGCCCCTCGCGACCTTTACCTGGAACGAAGAGAGGTGAGCGGCGTAGACGCGGTTCCCCGAGGAAGCGAAGAACAACCGGTCGCGCTCGATGTCGATGGCAGAGAACAAGATCGCTTCTTCCTCGGACTGGAGGCCGAGATGCAGAGTGACCTCCGCGTACAGCTTCAGATTCTTCATCTCGAGCTACGATCCGATGGAGATGAAGAAGAAGCCGCGAGGGAAAACGGGAGAGATGCGCCGGTGGAGCGCGCTGAAACTCGGGCGCTTACGGTTTCACAGGGTTTTAGCAGGAATTGCGCCGATAGGGTTTTTGCGGGGTTCGTTATTTTTTAAAAAGAAATAAATTATCAAATAGGCTAAAAGCAATAAAATCCATAATTAAGCCGTGTGATTACTTAGGAAATAATGATAATTATACTCTAAACCCTAAAAATAAAGGAAAATTTCAAAAGGGAGCCCGCATTAGACCTTGTATCCAATAAGAACTTAAAGTACTACCATTTTCTTAAATTATGAATCGAAATGAATCTTATTTTAAATAAAAATTTAAAGTGGTTATATTTGTTTTTCGAAATAAAAATTTGAAATAAGAGGACAACGGAGACAATGAGCCTTTCTTAGACTTAGAGTTCACCCGTCCCCAAAGATGAGGATGATGGGGAGAAGCTTTATATTCGTTTCAAATACAAGCCTGACTTTTTGGCAATCAATGGCATTTTCGTCACTTACCATTTTTTTCCTTCCTTCTTTTTTCTTATTATTCTTCTTCCTCTTCCCCAATGGTTGGTCGACCATCGGCGATGCCCACAGAGGGCTGGGCGAAGGTCACCCTCACCAACCACAAGTGAGGAATGTCCTTGCTTGGGTAAGGCGACCCTCTCCCTAAGGGAGGCCACCCCTCGTAGCCATCCGCAAAGTTAACCCTCGTAGGCCCCAAGCGAGACCACCCTCACCCTAAGGGGGTCGCCCTTCACGACCATCTACAAGGCTAGCCCTCATTGGCCCCGAGCAAGGGCTTGACCACCCTTGCCAATGCCTGGTAAGCGTCATCACCCATTGGCAAGGCCGGCCTCACCGTAGCATGAGTGCCTATAGGCCCTTCCCAGTAGTTTGTGAGGGTCACTAAGCCCTCGCTAGCCTTTGCTAGTGGTTGCCAATCGATACCAAAAAGGAAAAAGAAGAAAAGAGAAAAAAAGAAGAGAAAATTTGGATGAAAGTGTTCTTGATTGATTGGAACTTTAGTTGGCGAGCAATCGACGAGATTAGGCTTTTATTTGAAATAATCAATGTCATTTCAAGTCATTATTTGAAATAAAATTCATTTTGAATCCTTATTTAAAAATAAGGGCACTTCGAATCCTTTTTTAAAAAATTTCCAAAAAATAATGATTATTATAAAATATACTCTAAGTCCATTTGTTTTATAAAAACGTTTTTCAAGAAAATATTTTCAAGCCGTATGATTTACTTAGAAAATAAATCAATAGAAAATATTAATATTTTCTTATTAAAGCTTAAAATTAGGAAAATAATTTGTTCTTTGAAAAAATTGAAAAACATTTTTTAAAATATGACTAAATACTAGTGTATGGATCCAAAACTCACGTTTGGGTACTAAAACTCTAATGTCAGTTCCTCAATAGAGCGTTTAGGACTAGGTCTCTAGTAGTGAAGCCTAGGCCTTGGGCACTTGTGGACCAAGCCCAAACCTTAGGTGCTCATACTGGATGCTTCAATATCAAAGCTTAGGTCCATAAGGGCCATGCTTGGGTTGTTGGCGCTCAAGCTCCAATCTGAGCACTCAAGCTTGAATCCACAAATGTCGTGTACAGGTTGTCAACACTCGAACTCAAGTCCTTCGTTAAAGAAACATTTGTTCTTACAAAAATATTTATATAAAAAAAAATGACGTTTGATGAGCTCAAACCTCGCTAAATGCAGCAAGGTCAAACTCATTCAAGGCTAATGAGACTTGAGCTCGCTTGTCTGTGGCCGGTCACTAGCCGTCACCATAGTAATGACCAATCAAGGAAGAAGCAAAAAAGTTCAAATTTTTTTTAATTTTCCTTACTAAACGACATAAAAATTTTAATGTCTTTTTTAAGTTTGAGTAAAACACTAGAAAGTAAACTTTTTTTTTAGAAAAATAACTTCCAAAAAATATTTTTCAGAAAAATAATTTTTTTTTGCCAAATAAACAAACCTTAAAATTGTTGGTTTGGCCGATTTCATGATAAATGAAATTCTAGATTTTGATCATGTAAGCCTATATGATGTAAAAGACATGGATAAGTACAACGCAAAAAGTACCACTATTAGTGTATAATTGCAATAATTGATAATTGCAAAGTTCTCGTTTTTCAAGTGACTCGGAGAATGATCTCATCTCCTTTTCGGCCACCTTATTATACTCCAATATGTAAACATCGTGTACATGTAAACACACAATGGGCTAACCATTGGGATTTGCCTCGAATGATTTAAACCCACCTTGCGAAAATGGAAACACGTAAGTTTCGAAGTGGGTTTCCCAAAAATCAGTGAAACGTAGAGTAGGAAGCGGCCGAACGGCCCAGTGGGCCGAACAGTTTCACAAGAACACCCGAAACGGGCCTCAAGAGCAAGCCCAAATACAATTTCGACCGGGCCTTATCCTCCGCCACTTTCTTGACCGTCTCATCGGAACCGATGGCCTCCAGCACCTCCCGCAGCACCACCCTCCGATTCCCAGCGTACACGTGTCCGTCCCACTTCCTCGCAACCAACGCCTCCCCCAGCTCGGCCGCCGCCGCCACCGCCGCCTCCGCCCCGTCCTGCGCCGAGTCGACCACCCCCATCCGCACCCCGTCTTCCGCCGTAAGCTTCGCCGCCCTCATCACGGCCTCACGCCGTGCCCGTGGGTCGCCGATCTTGGCCCTCAGTAGGGCCATGAACCAGTTGGGGATCACCAGCCCGATGTCCATCTCGCTCATGTAGAGGAAGCCGCGGTCGCGCCGCATGACAACGTAGTCGTGGCTGAGGGCCAGCATCATGCCGGCGGCGGAGGCGTGGCCGGTGACGGCGGCGATGGTGGGCATCGGGAGGCAGATGAGGTCGCGGACGAGGGAGCGGAGGGCGGAGGACATGAGCTGGAGGCGGGGCTCGGAGGACTGGGCCCAGTCGAGGTCGTAGCCGTTGGAGAAGAACTTGCCGTGGGCGGTGGTGATGAGGGTGGAGGAGGAGGCGGAGGGGTCGGATTTGAGGCGGGAGAGGGCGGACCGGAGGGAGGAGAGAAGGTTAGGGTTGAGGCGGTGCTCGCCGGCGCCGGTGAGGGTGAGGATGAAGAGGTTGCCGCGCTTCTCGAGGGTGCAGAGCTGCTCCTCGCCGTGCTTGTTGTCCGCCATGAGAATGGTCAGATTGATTCTCCTGCGTAGCGGAGAGGGAGAGAGAGACAGATGGGATTTTGCTGTTTCAAGCAATGTGCAGAGGGAAGTCAACTGAAATAGGAGACCAACGAGAATCAATTATTGTTATAATCAAAAAGTTAATACCTTAGAAAACCCAAACCCATACCTGTGATAAATTTAATCAAAAATTAATTTTTTGATTATGAAAAATCTTAAATTGATACACTTATGACAAATTTATCCCGATTAATCATAAAAAATTCTAAAATGGTATAAATTTACCACAAACTAATTTATTTGACCACAAAAAATAAATAAATATATATTTTTTGGTGACCCGAGAACCATCAGACATTATGCCTGCTCATGGCGGTGTAAACCCGAGGCGGAAACCGAGTCACCACCATGCAGACCCATCCGCAGGTGAGTCACATGAATGGGACTCCTCTGGGATTCAAACTCCTCCTCTTCACGAGGGGGAGAAAGCCCGAAGCTAGCCGTGCCACCACAAGCAGTGGTTTGACCGCAAAAAATTATTAAACTGATAAATTTATGATAAATATACCTTCCACTAAAATTGATTAATATTACAAAAAAAATACAAAAATTGTAAATTGTAACAAAATCTCAAATTGGTATACCAGTCAATTGTCAGATGTCATTTAACTTAATAATTTGATAATAAAATTTAACGAAAATTAATAGAGAATAAATTTGTCACAGGTGTACTAGTTTGGGGTAAATTTATCAAAGGTATACGAGTTTAGGCTATAATTTGGGTAAATTTGTCATAGGTATATCGGTTTTTGGTTTTTCAGGATATTAACCCTAATTAAAATAAAAGATTGATTTTGATGTGAAACCAAAGAGAAGATGAAAATAGAAAAAATATTAGGTCTGACCGTTCCTAACCAATCAGGAAGCTCTATGTGGCTCAACGTTAGTGAGTGGTCCCCACCATAGAAAATATGAATTTTTTCTTTCTTATTTAAAATTTTTGCCCTAGTAATAAGTTTGCACATTAATTGCTGCCATAAACCTATTGCGAAGAGTTATTTCCTTTTCTCTCTTCCTTCCTCTCGTGAATTCAAAATTTCAAGTTCCCTGTCTTTGATCTCTAATCCGATGCTCTCTCGTTGGGTGTCACTTCTTCACTCTCTGCTCCGGTGCTCGTGTTCGTTGGGTCTCACTTTACAAAAATCCAACGAGACTCCATTATCCTCTCAGTCCCCAGTAGAAAAGGAGAACCAAAAAGAAAAAAGAAAAAACCAACAGAAAGCCGTGATTGTTTTTTGAGTGGCGAAAGATAGAGAAAAAGCATGACTCAGCGGAGTTCATATCCATGCTCGTGACAAGAAATAGTATGTAGCTCATGATGATGGTGTCGTGTCCTCACTAGGCCGCCGCCACCACCACTGAGGACGCCTCCATGGCACTTGCACTAGTTGCGGCACTAGATGGGTGGGCGGGTCGTTCACATCTCGCCAAGGCCAGACAAGTCGAGAGCCTCCAGGGATGCACTGCAAGCTCATGCCTAGTGCATCAAGTTCATGGGGCAGGCTAATGAGCTTAGGGGCACGTCGAGTTCATGGTGGGGAGGCCGAGAAATTGTGAACTCTCTATCTACATTTAACGTTGCCTTAATTGATTTTAATGTGCAGGGTGGTGTGGTTTCAGAGTTGATGCTGCTTATCTCGTATCTCCAAAGAAAGTTGTTGTAGTACTTTGAATCCACCTCCATGCTATTTTGTGCCTTAGAGTTAAAAATAGAAAACAAAAATAGTTCATTCTTTTCCTCCACAGTATATGGCCTGCAATCTAGCTCTCTAGATTCTTCCATAGATTTTGAGGGTTCATTTTTTAGTCGTAGCCATCCATTTTCTTTGTTGATTTCATCGAGAATAGTTATGTCTTGCCAAATTTTATGCTAGTAGTTAGATAACATGTAGTGATCCTGATGTTTTTATCGGCTGTCCTTCTTGCGGTTAAGTTCATTCTAGGGGCTAATAGTGTCCTGGCACAATTCAATTCAAACGAGAATAGTGCTTTCTTTTTTTTTTCTTTTTTTTGTATCTTATGTTGGATATAGTTCATCAATGATGAAATTGAGTTTTGTTTGCACTAGTCTCCCATTTTGTGTACCTATGTTGAAGTCTTCATTCCACAATCTCTTGATTTTAAGGAGTATAAAATCCCGACAAAAATTTCACTTGAATTTTTTTTTGGCAAGGAGGAAATTGTCTACCAAAGTGAAATCAGAATTTTGTTTTTGTCTCTAGTAAAAAAATTGAACTTTAATTGCAACTTTTAATCAGTATTAGGAATTGGTAAAAAAAAAGGAGCCACAAATGCAAAACCAAAATGTGGAGCCTAGGTTGCATCGACACATGACACGCAACACAATACGATATGACACGCCGACACGTTATTTCTTAAAAGTAAAGAATTTCGACACGTTAGACACGATACGATATGACATGCCGACACGTTATTTTTCAAAAGTAGAGAATTTCGACACGTTATATATTAAATAAATATTTTAATTATATAAATGTATAAATAACTAAATAATAATGAAAATAGCCTAGAATTAATCTATAATAAAAACATTAATCCTACATTTGTTAATAGCATTCATTATTTTAATTTGACAAATTCAATTATATTTCATTATAATAATCCATAAAACTTGGAGGAAAAAAACAAGTAATCCACGTTCCATTATTAAATTTAAAATTTAACAATAAGAAAAAAAAAAATCAATATTCCATCATCAAATATAACAAAAATTCATTCATCCACATTATCCACTTCTTCTTAAAAAAAATAAAAGACTCATCTCCGGCTCATCAAGTGAAAAAGCACAGCCGAATTCCCTGTGTAAAGCATATGGGTTCTGAAGCCCAGTGAGCAACTTCAAGCACCCCAACATCTTCAAATGAGTATTGGAAATTTCTTTTAGCTTTTATTATTTATTATTATTTTTATATACTTATATTTAGATCCAAAAAGTTTTGAAAATTTGTAAAAATAACCCGGTGCGTGTTGGAGTCACATATCAGAATTTCCGACTCGCGTGTCGGAGCGTGTCAAAGGCAATTGACCGCGTGTCGAATTTTTTGACACGCGTTGACCGCTTGTCGGAGCGTGTCGGACACGTGTTAGAGTGTTGGACACGACACGAAGGATCCGAAGAGTGTCCGTCTAACCTAGTGTGGGAGCGCTATGAGCAAAGGCAAAGCCAATTGAATAGGTAAAATAAGGACACGACTTTTTGCAATTTCAATCCCAACCAAAAAAAAAAAAATCCATCAAGCAATCAAACAAGACTCGAAAGTCCTAGAAAGAATGTAAGACACTCTCCAGATCAACCTCAGCCCAAAAAATTAGTCAACAGAAACTTTTTTTTTTGTCGAAAACAATCTATTCCTAACTATTTTCATGAACGATGAAAAAAATTTCCATTCATTTACTTTTGTGAGCGAATTTTTTGAAAAGTACTTTCCAAATTACTCATTTTCCATGAAAGGGAGGCATCAATGGTCTTTTTATCGGAACAAGAGAGGAGATATGCAAGCAATAGATAGCGCATAAAAATCAGAACAAAAATAAGAGTGTTCTTCCGTCTTTAACCAAAACAAGCTCCCTTTTTCAAATTTCTCGATTTAACAGACTCAGAAACCTACGCGGCCCGGTAATTTTCAAAATCCCAACTCGAACGATCCCAAAAGAATCCCGCCGCGCTCCGCCTCCGGTCAACCTAATTCCTCGTCATCAACCAACGGAACCGCGTAGCTACAGAAAGCCCTCACAACCTTACCTGGAAAGAAGAGAGGTGAGTGGTGTAGACGCGGGTTCCCCGAGGAAGTGAAGAACAGTTGGTCGCGCTCGATGTTGATGGCGGAGAACGAGATCGCTTTGTCCTCGGACTGGAGGTCGAGATGCAGAGTGACCTCCGATTACAATTTCAGGTTCTTCATGTCGAGCCACGACCCGATGAAGAAGGAGGAGGAGGAGCTGCGAGTGAAATGGAGGGAGACGCCGGTGGAGCGCGCTGAAACTCCGGGTGCTTACGGTTTTCGCAGGGTTTTGCAGGAAATGCGCTGATAGGGTTTTTATGGGGTTTTTTTTTTTAAGAAATTAAATACTAAACTGGCTAACAGCAATAAAGCCCATAAAAAAATAAAAATAATTATAATTGAAAATATACTTTACCATCCGTTTGTTTTGTGAAAAATATTTTTGAGAAAACATTTTAGCTGTTTGATTCGCTTAAGAAAATGAATCAAAATAAAATATTATTGACATTTTCTTATCAAAACTTAAATTGGGGAATATAAATTCCTTTTTATGAAATAATCGCAAAATGTTTTCCAAAATATTAATAGATATCGATAGTTAGACTTGAAACTCTACACTCGGATACAAAAACTCCAATATTGGTTCCTTGGTATGAGCATTTAGGTGCTCGTACCCATTGCTCCAAAGACTTGAGCTCGGGTCCATAAATGCCATGCTTGGATTGTTGGCACTCAAGCTTTGGTCCCAACACTTGAGCCTAGGCCCACAAATGCTGTGTACAGGATGTTGGCACTCAAACTTGGGGAAAAGTACTTAAAAAGTTATAAATGTATAATATTAGTACTAATTTAATCATAAACTTTTTAACTGCACCAATTTAATTCTAAATCTTTCCACATTAGTATCAATTCAATCCTTTAGGTTAATTTTGATTGGCTAGCATCAACATAGATTCTAGTAGGCTGATGAATGCTAATATGACAATTCTTAAATATTTTTTTATTCAAATTTTTATTAATTTTTTCCTTTTTCCTCTCCTTCCTCTTAGCCTTCTTCTCTTGCGGTGGCCGGCGAACCTCTGGCAGCTCGTCGACCACTAGGTGAGGCCAACCTTGCCATGGCCTGGCCGCGGGCGAAGGTGGCTTCACTCGTAGCGGCAAGGCCATGGCGCCATTCACTAAGGGAATGCAAAGCCCTCGGCGAACAATGGGCAAGGACCAAATCTAGGCAAAGTCACCTCGCCTGCAACCCTAGGTGAGGTTAGGCGAGGGTTGCGAAGCCCTCATCGACATTGGGCAAGGGCCAATGCTTGTCGTCGGAGTTTCACTAACCACTACTGGGAAAAAGCCCAAGAGGAAGAAGATAAAAAAGATAAGGGGGGAGGGGGAGGAAGGAAAATTTAATAAAAAATTTGAAAAAAAATAAAATAAAAATTATTTAAAATTACCACGCTAATGTTTGTTGGCTAGAACGGCGTTCACATCAACACTATCAGGCCAAAATTGGCTAGAAGTGTTAAATTGATATCAATGTGAAAATGTTTAATGACTAAATTGGTTCAATCGAAAGATTAAAAACTAAATTTGTACAAATACTATAGGTTTATAACTTTTTTGGTACTTTTTTTTCGCTCAAACTTGGGTCATTTGTTAAAGAAACGTTTGCTCTTACAATATACAAAAACAAAGTGATGCTCGGTGAGTTCAAGTCTTGCCAAATCCAGCAAGTAAAGCTCACTTGAGGCTAATGAGGCTTAAGCTTGCCTATTTGTGGCCATTGCCAATTATCACCATGGCAACGTCTAGCCTAGGAAGAAGCAAAAAGAGTACAAATTTTTTTTTTTATAATTTTCCCTGATTTTCGTTACTAAACAATATAAAAAAAATTTATGTCCTTTTCAAGTTTCAGTTAAACACCATAAAATAAAATTACTTTTTAAAAAAATGGCTTTTCCGAAAATATTTTCAAAAAATTAATAATTTTCACCAAATAAACGGACCTTAAAAGTTGGGGGTTTGGCCAATTTCATGACAGACGAATTCTAGATTTGAACATGTAAGCCTATATGATATAAAAGACATGTATAAGTACAACACAAAAAATACCGATATTACCATATAATTGCAGTAATTGATAATTGTAAAGTTCTCATTTTGCAAGTGCCCCACAGGACGATCTCATCTTTTTGTCGGCCACCTTATTATACTCTAATACGTACAATACCAAGGGTCCCACAGGACAACATCTTGTACATCTAAAGACACAACGGGCCGAACGATTTCACAAGATCACTCCAAACTGGCCTCAAGAGAAAGCCCAACTACAATTTCGACCGGGCCTTATCCTCCGCCACTTTCTTGACCGTCTCATCGGATCCGATGGCCTCCAGCACCTCCCGCAGCACCACCCTCCGATTCCCAGCGTACACGCGTCCATCCCACTTCCTCGACACCAACGCCTCCCCCAGCTCGGCCGCCGCCGCCACCGTCGCCTCCGCGCCGTCATGGGCCGACTCAACAATCCCCATTCTCACCCCGTCCTCGGCAGTCAGTTTCGCCGCCCGCATCAGCGCCTCGCGCTGGGCCCTCGGGTCGCCGATCTTGGACCTCATCAAGGCCATGAACCAGTTGGGGATCACCAGCCCGATGTCCATCTCGCTCATGTAGAGGAAGCCCCGGTCGCGCCGCATGACCACGTAGTCGTGGCTGAGGGCCAGCATCATGCCGGCGGCGGAGGCGTGGCCGGTGACGGCGGCGATGGTCGGCATGGGGAGGCAGATGAGGTCGCGGACGAGGGAGCGGAGGGCGGAGGACATGAGCTGGAGGCGGGGCTCGGAGGACTGGGCCCAGTCGAGGTCGTAGCCGTTGGAGAAGAACTTGCCGTGGGCGGTGGTGATGAGGGCGGAGGAGGAGGCGGAGGGGTCGGATTTGAGGCGGGAGAGGGCGGACCGGAGGGAGGAGAGAAGGTTGGGGTTGAGGCGGTGCTCGCCGGCGCCGGTGAGGGTGAGGATGAAGAGGTTGCCGCGCTTCTCGAGGGTGCAGAGCTGCTCCTCGCCGTGCTTGTTGTCCGCCATGAGAATGGTCAGATTGATTCTCCTGCGCAGGGGGTAGAGAGAGAGAGAGAGAGAATGGGGTTTTACTGTTTTAAGCAATGTGCAGAGGGAAGTCGACTGTGAAGTCAACTGAAATAGGAGACTAACGAGAATCAATTATTGTTATAATTAAAATAAAAAAAATTTGATTTTGGCGTGGAAACCAAAGAGAATATGAAAATAGAGAAAATATTAGGTCAGACCGTTCCCGACCAATTAGGAAGCTCTATGTGGCTCCACGTCAGCGAGTGGTCCCCACCATAAAAAATGAATTGTCTCTTTCTTATTTAAAAATTTTCCCCTAATAATAAGTCTGCACATATTAATTGCTGCCATAACCATCCTGCGGAGGTTATTTCCCTCTCTCTCTTCTCCTTTTTCTCCTTCTAAAGGTTGAAGATTAATGCTTCCTCCTTTCTTCCATCTCTCGTGGATTCAAAATTTTAGGTTCCCTTGTCTTCGCTTTCTGCTTTCTACTCCGGCGCTCTCTTGTTAGTGAGAAAATATTCATTTTCTGTAAAGCAGAGAAGGGGGAAAAGAAAGCTTTTTTAATCTTTTTAATTTTCTATTCATGTCCAAGCCACCAGACAAGTGTCGCATTTTGAGTGGATTGCGCGCGCCATGTAGGCTGATGAGCTGGTGGTTAGTAACCACTGAATATTTTCTCTTTGTTAGGTGTCACTTCTTCACTCTTTGCTCCGACGCTCGTGTTTGTTGGGTCTCACTCTACAAAAATCTAATGGGACTCCATTGTCCTCTTAGTCCCCATTAGGAAAGGAGTAAAAAAAAAAGGCCAAACGACAAGCCATGATCGTTTTTTGTGTGGGGAAAGAGAGGGAAAGAGCTTGACTCGGTGGAGTTCATATCCATGCTCATGACATGAAACAGTATGCAGCTCATGGTGATGGTGTCGTGTCCTCACCAGGCCGCCACCGCCATTGCTAAGGACGCCTCCATGGTGCTTGTGCTCGTCATGGCCGTGCACTGGACGGGTGAGTGAGCGGGTCGTCCACGTCTCGCTAGGGCTAGACGAGTCAAGAGCCTCTAGGGACGCACTACGAGCCCACGCTTGACACGTCGAGTTCGTGGTGGGGAGGCTAAGGACCCTTTTGTAGAATGAGCTTAGGGTGCATCGAGTTCATGGTGGGGAGGCTGAGAAATAGTGAACTCTCCATCTACATTTGACGTTGCCTTAATTGATTTTAATGTGGTGGTGTGGTTTCAGAGTTGATGCTGCTTCTCTCGTATCTCCAGAGAAAGTTGTCGTAGTACTTTGAAGCCACCTCCATGCTATTTTGGGCCTTGGAGTTATAAATAGAAAACAAAAATAGTTCATTCTTTCCCTCCATAGTATATGGCGAGCAATCTAGTTCTCCAAATTCTTTCGTAGATTGTGAGGATTCATTTTTAGTCATAGCCATTCATTTTCTTTGTCAATTTCATCAAGAATAGTTATGTCTTGCCAAGTTTTGTGCCAGTTGGATAACATGTAGTGATTTTGATGTTTTTATTGGCTGTTCTTCTTGCAATTAAGTTCATTCTAAGGGCTAATATTGTCCTGTCACAATTCAATTCAAACGAGAATAGTGTCTTTTTTTTTTTTTTTTTTTTTTTGTATCTTATGCTGGATTTAGTTCATCAATGACGAAATTGAGTTTTGTTTGCACCAATCTCCCATTTCCTGTACCTATGTTGAAGTCTTCATTCCACAATCTCTTGATTTTAAGGAGTATAAAATCCTACGAGAATTTTGCTTGAATTTTTTTGGCAAGGAGGGAATTGTCAACCAAAGCAAAATCAGATTTTTGTTTTTGTCTCTGGTAAAAAAATTCAACTTTTAATTGCAACTTTTAATCAGTATTAGGAGCCACAAATGCGAAAACCAGAATGTGAAGTGCTGTGAGCAAAGGCAAAGCCAATTGAATAGGCAAAACAAGGACTCGATTTTCCTGCAATTTCAATCCCCACCAAAAAAAAAAAAAAATCTCTTAAGCAATCAGACAAGACTTGAAAGTCCTAGAAAGAATGTAAGACACTCTCTAGATCAACCTCAGCCCACAAGATTTGCCGAAACTTCTTTCGATCACATGTTTGGTGAATCGCAATTTGCTTTAGTGAAAGCTGAGTGTTTTAAGTCCCCAATGTTGATCGTGCAGAAATTCATGTGTTCTCAATAGTTGTAAGGGCCTAAAGGAGGCAAACTCTGCAAAAACACAACTTGCATATTGAAAAAGTAAAAATAAAAAATAAAAAATGTAGATTGTCATTACATAATTCAATCAATCGCTATTTACATTTGCAAGATTTTAGGAGTTAGTGTGGATGACGAGATCTAGCTCTAGCAGAAAGTCTTAGTCCTCTCTGTTTCTCTGGTAGATCCCAAAACCAAATGAATTTTGTCCTTAAGCTTCAATATGTTTCCTCTGTGATAAGACGATCCTTAAAACACGCTCTTGGCCGGTGCAGTCGTCCACTGTAACTACCCATCTGCTCTTCTTCCTGCACCTTCCGCCACCGCCGATCCTGCCATGGGCTTTAGCACCTTTCGAAATCCTATCGCCATAACACCCTCCCATATTGGCAAAGAGTGAGCTCTCAGTTCACTCCACAACATGCCCTTGTGAAGGGTATTATACCCCACAACGATCCCCTTGCCACCTTCCCGTGTTGCCTCGAACGCCCCGCGCGGGTCATCGCCTCCACAATCCAGGAGCACAAACTCGACGTGCCCTTAAGCTCAATCGACAAAAGGGTCCTCAGCCTCCCCACCATGAACTCGACGCACCAGGCGTGAGCCCTTGGCACATCCTAGAAGCTCTTGACTCGTCTGGCCCTAGCAAGACGTGGACGACCCGCCTGCTCGTCTAGTGCACGGCTGCGATGAGTGTGAGCACCATGGAGGCATCCTCAACGACGGCTTGGCGGGGACACGACACCATCACCATGAGCTATGCGATGTTTCCTACTGCAAGCGTGAATATGAACTCCGCCAAGTCAAGCTCTTTCCCCCTCTTTCCCTACGTAAAAAACAATCGCAGTTTGCTGTTGGTTTATATATATGGGGATTGATAGGACAACGGAGTCTCATTGGATTTTTGTAGAGTGAGACCCAATGAGCACGAGCACTGTAGCAGAGAGCGAAGAAGTGACACCCAACGAGAGGGCACTAGAGCAAAGAGTGAAGACGAGGGAACCTGAGATTTTGAATTCACGAGAAGAAGGAAGAGAGGAAGCATTGGTCTTCCGCCTTCAGAAGGAGAAAAAGGAGGAGAGAGAAAGGGAAATGACTCTTCGTAGCATGCCTAGGGCAGCGATTAATGTGTGTAGGCTTATTATTACGAGAAAATTTTTAGATAAGAAAGAGGAAATTCATATTTTCTATGGTGAGGACCACTTGCTGATGCGGAGCCATGTGGAGCTTCCTGATTGGTCAGGAAGCACGTTGACTGGTGGTTTGGGACCACTTAATATTTTCTCTATGATGACATGGTTTGGATAAACAATTTTTGACCCAGTCCATTTGCATCACGCAAGGTAACATATAATTAAACAACTTTGAATTTAGCATAAACCAATTCGAGTCATAAATAAGGTCATATAGGTGGACATGCTTGATTAAACGTATGAATTTGCTTGTTCTAAATGAAATTGACATTTTTTTTTCTATACGATATGATAAACAAATATCCTCATACTTTTGAATTATTATAAATATGAGAGCAAATTCCATGATAAATGAAAGCTCTTTTGAAGAAATCATTTTTATGGGAAACTAGTGAGTCTTCTTTATTTGGTGATATGTGATTGAAAATTTTTATGGCATTACAATCTCAATTGGAAAATGAGAAAATGACAATGTGCCCACTCTGCCAATGATCAAGCTTGTGACTTGGCTCTCCCGGCTCAGCCACGACTCGCCTCACCACTCAGCTCAACACCTCTGCCCTAAATCCAACCTTACCGAGCGGAAATCTACCTCTAGTTGACACCCCTGCAACCACCATCGCACCTGCTAGTGCTACTCCTTCATCATGCCACCTTCTAACCTCAAAAACCTAGTGGCCTCCTAGAAGCAACCAAATCCCCTCAAAGACAAGAGCTCCAAGCCCGAGAAGCCTCACAATTCATTCTTGAAGCATGGTGCCGTGAGATCTACCCCCAACTCTCCTTAGAGCTCCAAGTCGGAACTTGACATTGTTGGTCATATCAATTCCAAGCAGATCTTGTCGCCCGACCGAATATCTCCATTTGATTTTGATTCCATCCATGATGCTGACTTGTCTCCTAATTCGTCTAAGGATGTGACCAAGCAGCTACAATTCGATGATTACGGCTTTTGTGCCTAGTCAAAGAGGTTCTCAATGAAAGAAGTGCAGGCAAAGAGCATTCGAGTACCCTCCGTGGGTTTATAGGTGTTAGAGTGTGGTTTGTACTCCCCATCATAGGGATAGCACCCTCACGACGCTAAATGATTTTTCCAATTTTAACTTATATCTCATAGGTAGTTTGCGCTTAGTAGTTATTTAATATATATATCATCTTTCTTTAGTAATTTTAAAAAGGTAAATACAGAGGTGCAACGTGCTGATTATAGTGAAAGCCTTAGTTGAACATAGCCCTAGTTTAAGGGTAAACCGAGATAAAATTTTGTATCTCAAATTCTCTTTCTTGCTTTTACTCTCTATTTTCTTTATGATTGTGCAACGAATCTTAACCTCCATCTTTCCTCTTTTATTTCCATTTCTAGAATATTATATGATGAATTGCACATCTCTCAAGTTAAGGATTATGTTCATCAACTGTTGGAAAATCACGGTTGATACTAAGGATTTTATAAATATTAGCTCTTTTTTTGAACTTTTGAGTTGCTTTATTTTACACTTCGTTTGGGAATATAGGAGAAAGGGAAAATGTATTTCAAATTTCACACCATTCAACACCGCTAGCTTTGGAGTTACTCCTCTTTCTCCGTAAATAGTCAAAGTGAAATAGGCCTACATAAGATATCACAACTAGTGAAATTTTAGATTTATAATATATAAGCCTCGCCGATACAATATCCCTATATTATGTGAACATTTCAATTATTTTCTTTGAAAATAAATACATAAAACTACAGGTACTCAAATTTTATCAATATTAGTCAATTCATGTATGTTGATAGAAAATTGGGAAAAATTATATTAAAATAATGGATAAACCTATTATATTTTTGCCAATTCAAACTTAAATTCACGATTTGCCAATATAATCTTTTGGATCACTTTTGATCGAAACAAGCTGATGTGGTGGTCCAATCAGCGCCGATTGTCCTATGTGGCATAATCAATACTAACAATGACAATTTTATTTTCTTTTTTTCCTTTTTGCTAGTGGGCGGTCAATGCCCAGATACTAGCACAAGCAATGGTGAGAGGGTGTGACATCTAAATTTTCATTGTATTTATTATGTATATTGTGCTATATAGAAATAAGATTCATATTTCTCCATAAGGGTGTTGATAATTGTCATGTGTTCTCTTTATCTCTGATAACCATAATTTATTAGCCATTTTATCACTAATTTGAGTGCCACATCCCTTAGTTTATCTCCTAATTTCTTACTTGCAAATTACATCATTCCTTACATAACTTCTTTTAACTCTAACCCATTAATGCTCTTTAAGTTTGCAAGCCAAAAGTCCTCATTCATTCTCCACATCTCTCTCCTTTTCAACCATAACTTTAACCTATAGATTTACCTCAAGCATGACTTCATTCTTTTGCTTCAATAGTTACAAACAAATAATGATTCTTGTTCATGCATCTATTCGGGCTATCTTATCTTCTCTCTCTCTCATTCTCCACCAAGTGTTTTGACCCCAATGTCATTATGGCTTTTAACCTTGGTTTACTAATATCTATTAATTTAACTCATGAAAAAGACAAGTGAAGGTCTTCTCCATCTCTCATTAATACTTGAAATAATTACAACTCAAATAATGTTTCCTCATACATGTATTGTACTTGACTAATGATGCTATTTCTCTCTCTTTCTAATCAAATATCTTCATATTTCTATCCAAAATCTTGTCATTTGTCACTTGAGTAATAACTCATGCTCTAAAATGGCGACATTGAACTTAGCCTATCAAATTACATCATGCTTGATATCACGAATGACATAATGTTCTAACTCTTGTTACTTTATATCATACCAATAAGCCTATTTTATTAACATGAGTTGAAGCTATTCTTTAAAATAAGTAAAGAATGAAGAAAAATTCATTTTCTCTTCTCCTCTTTGGTAGAGCAGCTTCATCTAAAGGTGATCAGTTCTTGGTCTGATCCGATTCCAAGGTGGAATTGGAACCGACCATGAGAACTGGTTCCCAAAATTGGAAAGTGGGGACTGGACTGTTTGGTCCTAAGAGTGGGAGTCGGATCGGATCATCAATTCCGGTTCGGTCATTCTAGTCTAAGAACTAGTCACTATCATGCACAATGAGAGAAAGTGACAAATCTTAAGATATTAAAGGAAACAATGATGAGTGAAGAGTTAATGTGTCATAACTTGTCGTACTATTGGAAGAGATTATATTTAGTTCATTTTTACTAGTATTTCTGAAGAAGTAATTAAAAAAAAAAAGGTATTTGTAGTCGGCCTAGTCTGGTTTCCTCTTGGAATCGAAAACTGGACTACCTAGGCACTTGTTTCAATTTTAGGAGTCGGGAACCGAACTGACACTCTAAAAAACAAGACTAAACTAAGTAGTGCCCAATTTGAGCGGTCGGTTTTACACATTCCTAACTTCATCTTCTTGTCTTCAAGTGCCAATTCTCTTTTTCCTTTCAAAACAAGCGAAGCTCCCCCTCAATTTCAATCAAGTTCCAAAGTTCGTTCATTTTGAGTTGTTTGAGCTTTAAGTCTCATCTTTCCAGTAGTTCTAGGTTAAAATTCATGAACTTCATTTTCTTCTTATCAAGCTAGTTTTATTGTTTTCTTAACGATTGAGAGTTGTAAATGTTTGTTCTTGTTATTTTGCTTTGAAGGTGATTAAGATTTTGAGTAGTCCAAGTTTTTGTTCAAGGTAAGTGAAAAACACTAGGGCTAAGTTAGATTGATCTACTTAGTACTCTTGAGTTTAGTTGCTCGATTGTTTGTTTAGTTAGTTTAAATTTTACTCTATGTGTAAGTAAGTTTCAATAATTATATGTTAAGCTATTGTGATTATTGGGTTAAAATTCAAAAGCTTTCCTCATGCCTCGAATGTCTTTGAGAGACTACAAAAAGGTTTTATTGCACCTTGTATGGGAAAAAAAATATGAAAATGGTAAAACTAGGCATAATAAGGGGTATTTTTGTAAATTCTTGACAAGATTAGGGGCAATTTCGAAATTTATATAACTTAGATGGGGCAGTTAATGGGGTTATTTTATGATTTTTAGTGTTAATTAGTGGGTTATTAAGTAATATTAATTAAGGGAAATCAAACCAGTTCAAAAAATGAGTTTGGAAGCTTTAGTGTCAAATTTGCAATTTCAACAAGTTGAAGGAAAAATCTGCAAAAATTAAAAGTTCTGGGTGCTGTTCACAACATGGGAACCTTATTTTGATAGGCGGTTTAATTTCTTTTGAGGGATAATTTCTCAATTTAGACAATGTGTCTAACTATGCAAAATTGGTCCTAATTGTATAATTAACTTGAAAGTAGGTTGTTTTGGTAATTTTATAAATTAAGTGGCATGTCCATAGCGTAAATAAAATACTTGTATATTTTGGATGACAAATAAATGGCCCTTAGTGTTTAATTTAATTAATATTGCTTGATTATGTGAAAATGTGAAAGTGTCGAAATTAGAAATGATAATAATATTCTTGTAATTTGACTAAGTTACCATGGCTAAGTGTTGCTGATTAATCACATGATTAATTCTTTGAGTTGTTGTTACTCACGTGGTCAATTCTTTGAATTGTTGACGTTTATGGTCGATAATGAGCATCCATTCCTAAGTTACCGATCACTTATCTATGGCTTCCAATTAAATAATGATGGCTTGGCATGGAAAGAATGAGGTTATATGTGGGGAAGTGCATGTTATTAATTGTCTATTGTTAATTGCATGGCAATTGTTATGTTGCTATGAAATGTATGTGAATGATGTCATATGATTAAGACCTTTGCTGCAGCCTATTCTCTATAGAGCGAATTCTCTTATATAAGTATGTGGATGAGACTTTAGAGTTAGTAAGATCTTCTAGTGTATGATACGGTTCTCTATAAGATTGAGATGATATGAAATTCTATTATAACATGTCTCTATAGTCATGGTATGACATGGGCTTTGTGTTCATGATATGACTTGGCTTACATTGTCAAGGCATGACATGGCTCTTGTAGTCGTGGTATGTTGACTATCATCATGTGGATATATAGTGACGTATTTATCATCACTGATGTAGAAGACACTTGTGATGAATGGGTTGAGGCATGGCAAAAGACATGTATGATTCCATCCCCATGAGTTGGAGTGACAATGCCTCTTTAGTCGAGATGTGATGGTTTTGGCCACTGACAATTATAGTATGTGTTTGTGAGCTCCATGATAAGTATAATCTTGCCTATGTATATTCTTGTGTATAGTGGTGAGTTACTAGGTGATAATGGTTCATCATTAAATAATATGTCATATGCTTGCTTTTGAGTGAATGAACTTGCAATGTTGTTAATGGTTTTCACTAGCATATCATGATAGTGAAGATAGAACATTTGCTTATGCATTTGTCATACATTGTTATTTTGTATAGCTTGAGTTGATGTTTTTATTGATACTAAGTTGAGTGGTAAGTTGATCTTCTACCTCAAACCTAGAGAGTTCATTTACAAAGCTTAGGCTCACCCTAATATATTTCTCAAATTTGTCGAGTTAGGAATTCAGAAGCATTAGGTTAATGCTTCCAAAGATCACTAGTAAGGATTGAATCAAATGTGTAGCAAAAGTGAAGATGGGTTTTTGTACATAAGGTTTTGAAGTATGTTAGCCACGGTTAAATTACTTATACAATTGGGGATAAGTTCATTATTTATTGAAGAATTGAAGTGAAGTTAATTTATATAATCATTCAATGTTTAATTTTGTGGAAATTTAGGTCGTTATGGAGGGGGTTGGCCAAGGGCCACCTTCACTGCCACAAGCAAGGGGAGCCATCGCTGGCAACAATAAAGGAAATAAATAAATTAATTAAAATTTTAAAAATAAAAAATTAAAGAAAATGCAAAAAATTGTCCACGTTAACGCCAATGATGCCATGTAAAACGATTGGTGTTTACATCATCGATTTTCACTCAAAATTGATCAGATGTGCTACATTAATAAATTGTCAAAATATTTAAGAATAAATTGACCAAATTAAAAGATTTAAAACTGAATTAATATAAGTGCAATAGATTTAGAACTATTTTGATAAGTTTTCCCAGAAAATTGCAACATCCATGCCATGGTAGCTTTTGAACATTTCTCATTAACAAATTATGAACAAACCACATGGAAGGGAACTCGTTTATAAGTACGTGACAAAATATATCGGTATTAACATATAATTGCAAAAAGAAAATTGTTAATTCTTCACTTTTCAAGTGCCACACACGATCAGCCACAGGTTGCCTTAGTGGCAACCCTTTCTACTTGGGAAGGGGAAGGTGGGACTTCTCGAGGAGCTAGGGTGGGGACGTATGAGTGAAGGAGTAGGATTTCGCAATCTACGCATAGCATATAGCATACAAAATGGCTTGTAAAATAGATGTAAGAAAAGATTGGACACAAAAAAAAGTGGCGCACACAATTTGATTTGAGTTCTTGTTTTGCCACCTTATTATACTGCAATATTTAGACATCTCATACATTTAAAAGGAAAATGATGCAAATAATTTCTGAACTTTGGTTCAACACATAATATCATCCCTAAACTTTGGTTCATTATGCAATGTTATCCCTAAATTTTTAATTTATTCAATGTAATTTCTGGACCATTGATAAATGTTTCATAAAGTCCTTAAACTATATTAAGATATTTTATATCATTGTTTCATTAATTCAAATTAACGGAACATATTGTTTGGCTTCCAAACTGTTAAGTTTGATTTATGGACAGAAATAAAAGATACACGTGTATTCATCTTTAATTAGAAAAGAAAAAACTCCCTAATTTGTTTCTTTCATTTTATAAAATAGACGGATAAAAGGATAGACAATGTTGACTTGTTATTTTTAGAAACCCAACTCAGTATATAATAATTTGCATTATCAATTATCATCTAAATTGTCATTTGAGCAAATAGAAGGACTATATTGAACATTTTTCAATATTTCAATGACCAAATTGAAAATTGGCAATTTCTTTGGGTATTCTCAAACTTATTGTGGAGGCAGACTCACAAGCTGCTATTTCACTACTCTAGATCTCAACTCATACTCTCAACTTTGGTGACATGCTCATTTATCATATATGAAAACTTTTTATGTATTTCTAGCATATTCATATTCTATATAACTTTGGGGAAGGAAACTCATGTGCTAATTGGTTAGCAAATTGGGCCATTTACTCATGTGATGTGAATGACACCTTAATCTTGGAGAGGCCACCAAAAGGTTTGAATCCTTTATTGATAGGTGATCAGGTTGGATCCTGTTTCGTTAGGAGAGTTTTGTTGTAATTTTTGGGCTTCACCCCTTTCAATACAAAAAAAAAAAAAAAAAAAAATTATGGAAGAAATTGCATATGAGGCCAAGTTCATGGATCGTGTCGCACAAGTTAAAAATCTAGAGATGATATTACATATTATACCAGCTTTCGGGAACCATTTCGTGGGACCGAATAATGGGCCCAACGGGCAGAACGATTTCACAGGAACACTCCAAACGGGCCTCAAGAGAAAGCCCAACTACAATTTTGACCGGGCCTTATCCTCCGCCACTTTCTTGACCGTCTCAACGGATCTGATGGCCTCCAGCACCTCCCGCAGCACCACCCTCCGATTCCCAGCGTACACGTGTCCATCCCACTTCCTCGCGACCAACGCCTCCCCCAGCTCGGCCGCCGCCACCACCGTCTCCTCCGCGCCTTCATGGGCCGACTCAACAATCCCCATTCTCACCCCGTCCTCGGCAGTCAGTTTCTCCGCCCGCATCAGCGCCTCGCTCCGGGCCCTCGGGTCGCCGATCTTGGACCTCATCAAGGCCATGAACCAGTTGGGGATCACCAGCCCGATGTCCATCTCGCTCATGTAGAGGAAGCCCCGGTCGCGCCGCATGACCACGTAGTCGTGGCTGAGGGCCAGCATCATGCCGGCGGCGGAAGCGTGGCCGGTGACGGCGGCGATGGTCGGCATGGGGAGGCAGATGAGGTCGTGGACGAGGGAGCGGAGGGAGGAGGACATGAGTTGGAGGCGGGGCTCGGAGGACTGGGCCCAGTCGAGGTCGTAGCCGTTGGAGAAGAACTTGCCGTGGGCGGTGGTGATGAGGGCGGAGGAGGAGGCGGAGGGGTCGGCTTGGAGGCGGGAGAGGGCGGACCGGAGGGAGGAGGTGAGGTTGGGGTTGAGGCGGTGCTCGCCGGTGCCGGTGAGGGTGAGGATGAAGAGGTTGCCGCGCTTCTCGAGGGTGCAGAGCTGCTCCTCGCCGTGCTTGTTGTCCGCCATGAAAATGGTCAGATCGATTCTGTGCGGGAGGGAGATGGGGGTCGCGAGCAATGAGCAGAGGGAAGTCAACTTAAGTGGGAGACCAATGAGAATTATTGCTAATATTAAAATAAAAGTTTGATTATGACATAGAAATAAAAAACAATGTGGCGTGGTTAGGACAATCGCTAAAAGTTTTATAAAGGTATTACTTATTTGGAATATGATTAGCTAACGATACCATCATTTTGCAAAATGCACGGCACAATGTTAGCCACACTTTTTATTGAGGAAATTGGGCGATTGGTTCTTCCTCCCCTTTTGACTTACCATCACTTCCTATTTTCTCGGCTTAATTTAACATTAGATTAGAGAATTTAAAAAGGAAGATGATTAGCCAATAGTAATGCAATCACAAATAAAAAAATTCCTAATAAGTAGATGTTTTTCCAGTCAAAGAAAAGTTCAAATCGACTAAAAATTTTAAATTGTAACTTTTAAAGGAGTAATTACCATTTTCCATCAAAGAAAGCATTCGGGGAACTCAAATAAAATAAATAGGAATGTGATTATTTAATATACTTCAAACTTCTTTTCATTTAATATTTTGATATCGATGAACACAATACTGTGGAAAAGAATTCTTTAGTCTTCACTTCATTGATCACAAAAAAGTAAGAGATAGTGGTTGACGTTGAATTTTAATTGGTGTCCATCATTATATATTTTAGACATACAATGCTTAATTATTTTTCCTAATCTCATTCAGACAGGGAGTTTGTGTTCCATGTCTTCATCTACTAGATTTGCATTGATGGGATAATTTTTCATCAACTAATTATTATTATTATTATTATCTTAATATATTCTTTAGTTCATACGTTTTTTACAATAATCTATATAAGTGGTTTTTGATTATAGGTTATTGGAGAGTCCCTCTATAGCAATTTGATGTGAAAGAAAGGAAGGAGGAGCCATTTCATTGCATGGTAATTTCATTATTAGTTGTAAAGATAAAATTTTAAATATTTTTCATCTTTAAAATTTAATAGACAGTATTCATTATTTCTATTAAATTAGGAATGATTTTTTTAATTATGATTATATGTATTATGGTATTTAAATTGCTTCTCCATTCTTCATATTCAAAGTGTTCCAAGTAAGGATTTTTTTTCGCTTGTGATTAGACCGTTCCTACCGTTACAGAAGCCCTACCGTTACACCAGCCAGACTCTACTTATTTATAAGAGGACGAAGAGTTAAACAAAAACATATTTAGGGTAACAAAAGTCATTAGACAAAAGAAGAAACTAAATACATAACACACTCTAGATGTAACTAATAGTCTTACTATACCCCGACGACCCATGGGATTTTTTCGATCTCAAACTAACCTGAAACTGAGATTGAGGATCGGATCAAGTGTGACGGAGCTTGCAACGTGATTGTGGCAGTAATACAAGGGCGAAGGAGAAACATTGGAAAGGAATTAGGCGGTTAACAATTTTTTTTTCCTATTTGGAGAACCCCGGACTCATCCCTTTTAGTTTTACTCAATCAATACAACCATTTTTTCGACCAAAAAAATAAAAATAAATCAATACAACCATTTTGACCCAAAAAATAAAATAAAAATCAATACAACTGTTTCGACCAAGAAAAAAATCAATACAATTGAAGCACACCACATCTTACGTAGTCTATTGACAACTAAATTTTGTCCTTTTATTTAGGACATGTCCAGTCTCCAAGCAAAGAAAGAAAAAGAGTAAAGTAAGTGGAGTAAATAATTTTCATTAAAGTGCATCGTGTATATTTTCATTAAAATGCATCGTGTATAAATATTGGGGAAATTTGCATTAATAGTGTTATTTATCAATTTTTTTAAAATTATTAAAAAATAATTAATTACTAAAAAAAGAGTGAAAAAAAAGGAAAAAAAATTGAAAGAAGAACGAATAGGGCGGCCCAAGGTTGGACTGGCTTGGCCCTCCTTCTTCCTTTTTCCCATTTCTTCTTTTCTTCTTCTCCTACATACGTTGGCCCATCTCTTCCTCTTTCCGGCCCAGCCCATCCATCTCTTCCCCTTCTCTTCTCTTCTCTTTGCTTCAGACAGAAGGGTGGCGACAAAAGCTGGGAGGACGTTGGTCGAAGGATGACTGTATGAAGTGAGGATGGTGAGGATGTTAGCGATGATTGTTGCGTGCGATGCAAGGAATGTCGTGTGGTACGGGGCAAGTTGGCGTCACATTGGAGGAGAGAGGAAAAGGACCGAGACTGGATAAAGGTAAAGAAGGCAACGTTCCAAGGGTTTTGGTTTTTCTGCTGTGGAGGGCTCAAGAACGGGTTTTTGGAGAGATTTGTGAGAGAGCTATCCGAGAGAGTAAGGTCGAAGGAGCGTTTTGGCCGTTGTCATTCATTCGTTTTAGCCCTTCCCGAGAACTAGGTAGGTCTACCGTTAGCGTCGGTCTTTAGCCCTTCCCTTTCAACCAAAAAACCAACCTAGTTGCCCTTTCGAATGCATATCATACGTCACAAATTACCATTTGAGTTGGAGTCTTTTTCTTTTGGTTCCGATAAGTGAGTTAACGGTCACCACAGTTCAGGGTCGGTGGCGATTGACGCCGATTGAGGTGTAGGAACAACGGCAATCGGTAGCCCAGCGGTGGTGAGTGTTGGTGAGAGATCGCTGAAAGTTGAGGTTGGTTCGGTTGTGGTTTGGGAAGAGAGTTTAGTCTAGGAGTCTTTGGGCGTGCAGAGACCAGGAAAGAAGGAGAAGAAAAAGAAAAAGAAAAAAAATGAATTAAAAAAAATATTAAAATATTAATAAAAAGTAGGTTTTAAGCAATAGTTTTTAAATTAAGTTGGATCCAAGTTTAGATCAAGGTCAACGGGCCGGATCGAGTTTACCCGGTCCAACCTGTTTACCCTAATACAATAAAATTTAATATTAAAAATATATTTTAAAAATTCAATTTTTTTTCGAAAATATGAAAAAAAATAAAAATTCAAAACTTTCTGAAAACATTAAAAATTCAAAAACTCTCAGAACATATTTTTAAAAATTCGAAATTTTCCTAAAAAATTCAAAATATAAAAAATAAGAAAATTCAAAAACTTTTAGAAAATTCCAAAATTTGGAAAACGTTTAAAAATTCAGTAGTAATTAAACAAAATCAAAAAATAAAAAAGATATTAAAATCCATAATTTTTGGAAAACTCTAAATTCGATATTTGGTGATGAAAAAAAAATTAGTTTCAAGTATATGAAATCCCCCAGTTATGATACAAAGAAATCATATTTTACAATTATACCTCACATTTGAATATTCTCCAAAGGTGAATTCACCTTCAAATTTTTGGTCAATCCTCAATCACTCTGCATAAACTGAAAAATAGAATGTCAAAATTCTGTAGTTACTTCAGCGGTCCTCAAACCCCCACCCTCTATGTGTGTGGTAAACCATGTTAACCAGGAGATCTGAGTGGCATTATAGATTTGATGTTGAAAATATAAATTAGGTAGAAAATCATCATACTAGCAAATAAAAACTCAAAATATTTGGTCCAAACTTAAACCGGTATTATTGTCCCTTTTGCCAAAAATTTGAATATGTTTGTACCACCAACTGCTAAATAGAAAATCACTATCTGAATTAGTCTAAATTTTTCAGATCAAATTCAATAAGCATATATGAGTTTGACAATTGAATGCAAATACATATTCAAATGCTAAACAGTTAATCGCCATCAACTATGGTGCTCAAAATGCAATTTCAGTATCAGAAATTGATGGTTGATTGTAGACTGCTGCAGAGAATAATCAAGATTCCAATCTTTTGATTCATCTCACTACAAGCAAGAGCTTTGTGGTGTAAAAGAAGTGACCGGTCAAATTTCCATCAAAATAAAAGCATTAATTTTAGGTCTATGGAGCATCAAGAATGGATGCATGGGTAACTTAAGTAATAGTAAGAGAAATCCCCAGAGTCTTTAGTGACAAAACATGAAGACAGCACATGAACTATTATAATATGCCACCACGTCATCCCGCGACTCTTATGACTCCCAGCTGGTCAAGTTTAGCGCTCTTATGCTGTTAAAAAATTGAAAATGGGTTAGAAAATAGGCTTTGATTAGGTTGTTAGATTTAGTATTAGACTTAGTTTAGTTCAATTTAGATATAATATATATAGTTTAGGGATTTTAAGAAGTACATTCAATTTAGGTTTAGGTATATTAATCTTTCTTAAAAGAAAAAATGGATTCGATTTGAATTTAGCTTATTGGCTTCCTTCTATTTGTAAGGTTCCATTTGTGTTACTGAAATAAATTATTTGAATTTTTTTTCCCTATAACGATCATTTACCTTGTTAATTAATGAGAAATATTTTTATTATAGACAATAAATTTTGAACAAATATTTTTGTAAATAATGAAAATATTTTTTGTCCATCCATTTTTGTAAACGATACAAGAGATCATTTATGAAAATATTTCTCAATTCATTTATTTTTTACGAAACAAAGAGAGACTAAATATTTTGCGGATTTTTGTTGATGGGTTCACTATAGGTGTATATCGAGCTGATGAGTGGCACATACTTCACGTGATAGTTATGGATATGTTTAGTATTTTATGTATTTTTACTAAGGTGGTGATGGTTATGGCAGCTATCATTCCGTGGTTTCAAAGTTGAATTGTATTATTCGGTTCTGAATTTTATGTATCGATTCATAAAATTAATTTTTCTGAGTTTAATACAATACAATAAATGAGCTTGATAACCACCGTCCACAGTGGCGCAGCTGGCTTCGGGCTCTCTCCCCCTCATGAAGGGAAAGAGTTCGAATCCGAGAGGCATCGCATTTGCGCGACTTATCCGTGATTGGATCTGTGGTGGTGGCCCAGTCTGTCACAAGTGGTTCCCGGGTCACAAAAAAATGAACCTAATAACAATCACAAACATATGATATAAAGCATCTCCACAGTGGTTCCCGGGTCACAAAAAAAAATGAGCCTGATAATAGTCACGAACATATGATATAAAGCATCTAAAGTATAATTGATTTTTTAAGGTTATTTAGTTCATTTCTCTTCTTTTGTAACTGTCGCAACAATTTGACAACTCTGCTGGGGATTTACTACATTTTCTGTTTGAAGGGGAAAAGACAAGTTGCAATAGTTTGACAACTCTGCTGATGATTTAAATAATTTGATTGTTTGTTAACTAATGTGGTTTGATGGCAGAGCATTCTTGATATGAGGTAAGTCTATTCATATTGTGTTAAATGTTGGTGTAGGTTGAGAGTTATACGGGGTGGAATGTTTGTTGACATGTTTGTTTTGTAGGTTGGTGTAAGAAATGAATGCTTATATAGATGTTATTGAAGTTTTGTTTGAATATCAATTGTTGTGCTTGCCTTTATATATGCTTAACACGACACATATGCACACATAATCTGCAGTTAAACCCTAGCTGCACCCCACGAATGCTTAGGATGTATCGAGGATTGATTGGACCATACACAGTTTGCACCAATGGGACAATCATTCTCGATCCCGCTCATTTCTTCAAAAGAAATAAGTTTGACCCACCCGCAGTTTGCGATATTGGGAGAGGCTTACTTTTTCCCCACATGTGTTGGCCCATCTCTTTCTCTTTCGAAGAGGGAGACAAAGGATGATTGTACAAAGCGAGGATGGCAAGGACGTTAGCAATGATTGTCGCACACGATGCCCGCGTAGGGAATGTCATGCGGTATGGGCGAGACGACGTCGTACTTGAGGAGAGAGGAAAAGGACCGAGAAAGGGATAAAGGTCTGGTTTTTCTGCTGTGGAGGGCTCGAGAAAGGTTTTTTGGGAGAGATTTGAGAGAGAGATATGAGAGAGTGAGGCCGGAGGAGCGTTTTGGCTATCGTCGGTCATCCGTTGGTGGAAGCTCTTGCCCCAAAAAAAAAAAAGAAGAATAATAATAATATGGACTTCGTACAAAAATTATATAATTTCCTTTTCCCAACCATTAGGTCTATTAATAAATTTTAATCGATGTATTTTCCAACCATTAGGTCTATCAATAAAGTTTAATCGATGTACTTTCTATTAAGAAAAGATCCATGCAATGCATTAGTATAATAGTAATATCGTTATGAACTCATATTTTATATCAATTGTAACTTAAAGATTAATTGTATTGAGTGATGAAACCGATATGATTAAGTTAATCCATTTATTATCATTTACATATAGTTATGTTGTAATTATTAAGTGAAATTGTGAAAATGCATCAATTTTGTATGTAGTTTTTTTTATGAATGATATTGTGGATAAGATTAATGGCAACGAGAAATAAAAACTCACTAAAAACACATTTTCCAAGACATAAAAATTTAGAGGATCCTAAAAACTAATTCATATTATAATATTTATCTTGAAAAAACTCATGATCTACGGTAAGTTTATTGTAAGTAAAATTTATTTTTTTGGTGAATGGTTTATCATCTGAGTTTAATGCATGTATAGATAATCTAAATCATGCAAAGGATAACTAATTGAATTAGTTGTGGTGTATTGAGAATTCTAAAGGAATCGACATATCTTGCTTTCACAATTGCTTTTATCGATTCTTCTGTTAAATTTTCCTACCATGTTAATTCTAGATAATGTTTCAAACGTACCTTGAGGAGTTCGAAAATTTTAAAATCTATGATATTAAGGATAACCCTTGAATTCAAAAGAAACTCCAGTATATGGTGAGTTCTCATAAAAGTCTCCATGTTGGCAAAAGCTAAATTTGCCAATTCAATAGAGCAATTATTGATCAACTTTAATTCTCCAATCTCTTTTATGCGACCACACTGCACATAATATCAGATAAGCAATTTTAGATTGAAGAATCAAATAGCTTGAAAATCCAAAGGCATGCATCAGATAACCAAAAAAAAAAAGTCATGAACACACACAATGTCGAGAAAAGAAAAGAACTCTTTTTTTTTTTAATGCTTAAATTCAATGATGGATCAACGAATCTATTTTCAAATAAGTATTTTAAAAAATCCATTTGATGAATACATATCCTTTAGATTTTTAATTGAATTAAATCAAATTATTACATAATAGCTGAGAGCCTATTCATATTAATATCATAATCTCAAAAGTATATACTAAAACTATCATTTTATACTTCCAATTTAGAGAATTCAATAACGGATGAAATAAGGTCTTTTTTTTTTTTTTTGTATATGACATGGCATTTCATTTACCTGAGGCAAGATTCTATAATGATATCTCCACTTAACTATTGCATTACCATGAAGAGGAGAGAAGAATCATTTTAGCAATTAAAAATTGGTGACGAACGCAAAAATGCATGTTTAAATTTAATTATGTTAGATATGTTAGAGAAACTTGGACTAATCAAACTCCATGACCTGAAATCCAAATCTACAATCCTCAATAATTCTACTTGGCAATTTGACATTGAGTTTGACTTTTGGACTAACTTTGCAAATGCTATATCAGATAATAGATGATGATTTAGATATTAATTTATATAGATAGATGCAGTCCTTGCCCCTAATTTTTTTTTTTTGTAAATAAGATTCATGAATGATATGCTTTCTATCATATTAGTCCATTCATTAAACAAATTAACAAATGTACCTCAAGCCATCTTTATGTTTTTGGAGTTGTCAAGTGATGTATTGACCAAGCATAGAGGGATGCCTAAAATGGAAACAAATAGTGTAAACACCATAAGTTACTCAAGTTGTACAAATTCAACAAAAGAAGTGCAAGAAGTACTTACATTTGTATATTAATCTTTCGCACAAATTGAGCTTAGCTCCGCTGTAGAAAAGATGTGGCATAGTTGCTAACTAGGCATCGTTGGGTTGAGATATTTGAGAGCTAAATATAATCCTACATCTTTTAAAACACAAGAATAAAAGAAAAGTTAATTCAAGTTAACAATGAATGAAATGTGACAAAATTTGTGAGTATAAAAATCCTACCCGAACGGCAGCAAAAATAAGGTTCCTCATGGCATCATCAGATGGTGGGGATTGTATAATCTTGACTAAATACCAATGAAGCGCATTTTGTAAAGGAGCACTTTTAAAAGAAGTCAATGAGGCAGTAGATAATGAATTTTCTAATGCTGAGTTCCTATCCAGTTTTGCCTTTACTATTCTAATTTTCCCTCCCTTGAGGGCAACTTTGAGGGCCTTATGCAAAAAGAGATGACAATCTTCATGCGATATACCAAATTCTCAACCATCTCATCTTGTTCGGCTATAGCCGCAACAACTAGGGCAATATACTGTTGATCACTTGTGATTATAACATTAGCCATCGCTGCTTCAGAATCTTGATTGAGTATTTGATTGACAGCTCTCAAATCACCTTTGATGGCAGCTTCAAACAATTCCCTATATACTACCTTCACGCAGCTTGTTGCCATGGCTACAAAAGTTACACATTAAATGTCTTCAATCTTTTGCACTAGTTTTTTGGGTCAAGTGTAACAATTGCACCTTTTCAAAGTTCATATTAAACTCAATGCAAAAGAAGGACGATGCTTTACTCAACATACTTTTTTATACCAGTTTGTTTACCCTTTGAAAGTAGAAAAAGCATATTCTTTATATAGCTTTCTCAATTATAATTCAATTTATTCTTAAAAATTTTAAAATTATGAAAAGACTAAATTTGAATGTTTGTGTCATCATTTATATGCAGTGATTTAAAATGTTTTGAATTAAAAAAAGTCGAAACTCATGAAACACAAGACGCACTGAAAACTGTTACAAATTGAAATTGACATACTATTAGTGGGATTGCAACCTTCCTGGGCTGTTTTGTCAGTTGCCATGGCTTCCGAAGATATCTCCAAGGAAAAATCTTTAATATCCCAAAAAACAAAAGAAATGAACATAAATAACAAGTAAGTCTACAAGCAAATGTTACTGGAGAGGCTCTCATTCTGCAGAGGGAGCTACAGTCGTTTAAGGTCTGTTCACCGTAGTGTTGTTTCATTCTCTTGAATTTACATTTATATTGATAAGTCTGATTTCTATTTTTCTGTAGAAGATATCACATCTTCATTACTAAGTAGACAAATATTTAGAGAAGAATTTCTTAAAAATCGCAAATATATGCTTAAAGAGGCGGGACAATGGATGAAAACAACATCGACAACTTGTACTGCCGTTGCTTGTCTCATCGTAATGGTAGCTTTTGCTCCGGTTTTTTCTATACCTGGAGGCAGCAACAACAGTAGGATTCTGATTAAAATCAAGAGTTATGATTCAAAATTATCTTGATTCTTCCCCCATGAGGAAGTGCTAAAACATTTGACTCTTCACCCATAAGAATATAAAGGATTAGTCGATCAAACAAACAATAGTAAATGGACTAGTCCATCAATCCTTATGCATTTTGATTTGAATCATCGATGCATTTATATTATGGCCCTAGTCCATCAATCCTTACGCATTGAAACATATTATTTGAGGAATTATTAGGCCTTATATGTTCTTTTTCTATGGTTATTTATGATAATTAGTAAGGGAATGGAAAACGTGCTTAAATTTGGGTTTTGGGTTTGGCGCTTTCTAATTGAGTATAACTAAAAGGAGCAAAGTATAACAAAGACTTAAATATTCTGAAGTGAAGTAATGGTCAAAATGCAAGCCAAGTAGATACTAAAGGCTAATACAAACCTAGTATTGATTAATAGAAAATACTTTGTAAATGTCTAATTCTTATCTTTTTCTCCTTCTAGGCCCTAGCAACTAGTATTGATTACAATCGTATGGTCCAAACGATCCTTGATACCTCCTAAAGATTTTGTGGCGTGCAACCAGGGTTTGACCGTAGGTTGTGTGTGCATAAGTGTAGTGCTGAAGCATGTATAAAAGCAAGCATAACAGTTTATATCCAAACATCACTTCAATATCATCCACATAGCCATTCATTTTATACATCAACCTACAAAACAAAGTACTAGCAAAAACTATATCCCTTGTTACTTCAATCTTGCATCAACATTTAACACGAGGACATACCTCACATTCTTGAATGCGCTGTCAAGAAAATATATTAAATAATAATTAGGTCCATTTTATAATGCGATATCCCAGGACTATATAACCATGTACTCACTAGACAATTGTGTGCGTTCTTTAAGGCGCCGTTTTCGTGATGAGTTCCATAATCACCGAACCACACATGCCTATAACAATGTGTTTAATAGACAAGTGTATGCGTTCTTTAAGGCGCGCCGTTTTCGCCGACACACCCTCGTCACCGAACCACACATGCCTATAACAATGTGAGTACTAGACCGATACGTGCGTTCTTTAAGGCGCCGTTTTCGCCAATGATATCCCAATCACCGAACCACGTAGGTCCATAATAATGTATGTACTAGACCGATACGTGTGTTCTTTAAGGCGCCGTTTCGCCAAGTGATGTCCCAATCACCGAACCACGTAGGTCCATACACCGTGTCTCGATTGGTTCGATCCCAGTACTTGATTCACTCTCATCATTCTACTCCCTTTACAACTCAACAAAGCCCTATAAATCTTTGAATAAACATACTGGCCATTCACCAATCAATACTCAATCAAATAATTAAATTAACTCAACAAAGCATTATAAATGCTGAATAAACATACTTGGCCATTCACCAATGATAATTCAATCTCAATCGATTCCAATCAATTTAGGGTAAATCCCTAAAATGTCACAATTTATTCAATTCCATACAACGTAGAGCTCAAATAAATAAACGGACTGCGCCACGACGATCGGCACGAGATTTCGGTCATCGGCCATCAAAATCTTAATTTCCGAAAAATAATTAATTAATAAATATTAAAAATTCAATTTAGTACAAAAATAAAGCCCGATTAAATAAACGGACTTCACCACGGTCATCAGCATAATTTTCCGGTTCCAGGCCATCTCAGTTGAATTTCCGGAAAATAAATAATTATTTAATTTAATTCCGAAAATTAATATTTAAATACAAAAAAATCCACTTAGGCCCGAAAAGCCTAATTGGAGCCCACTAAGGGTCGGGAAAATTCCCGAAGCACTTCCAATAATTAGTAGACCACGTCTACTTGTTAATTGCGCAATCAAATTATTTAAATCGCATCACAATTGACTAATAATTGCTAATTTATTCTAATCTAACAACCTAAACATAATTAATTAAATCTAAACCAACCTTAAGCATAATTAGCCAACTAATCCAAGATTAGTGAGATTACTCACCAAATCGCGCGCAAATCGGATCAATCCGACGGCGGCGACGCGAGGAACGATACTTCCCAAAGCACGGCTCGGGTTCGGGGCCGGGAAACGGCCCAAAACGGCCTTGAACAGTGCTGGAAACCCATTTTTCCAGTCACTGTTCTTGGCTGGACGAAGCTCGTCCGGCGGCTAGGGCGGCGAGGGGAAGCCGGCGGAGGGCAAGGGGAGCTCCGGCGGTCCGAACGGTGGCCGGAGATGGCCGGACGGTGGCTGGTCGGAGCTGGAACAGGAGCGAACAGCGGCTGGTTCGCGCGGCCTGGGCGTGCGCGGACGGCGGAACGGCGGCGAGCGCGCGGGCGGCGGTGCGGCGGCGGGACGAGCGGCTGCTGTCTTCGTCTGGCGGTGATGCTCGCTGCTTCTGTCTTCTTCAGCTTCTGGTTCGCACAAAGAAGAAGGAAGAAGAAGAAGTCGGCTACGAGGGAGAGGAGAGAGGAGAGAGAAGAAGGGATAAGAGAGAGAAGAGATAAGAGGATTTGACTGGTCAAAAGTAAGGAGAAGAGAGAGAGAAGAGAAGCCAATTTCAATTTGGCAAGGGGCATTCGGCGGTGGGGAGGGCTACGCACGAAGGGGAGGGGAGAGGAGAGAGAGAGAGAGAGAGAAAAGAAAAAGGGAAAGGAAATAATACTTTAATAAGAAAACCTAATTTTCTTATTTCTATTATTTTCCTTTTCTCATTCCCTTTTATTTTCTTCCAGTCTTCGATTTTTCCTCCGATAATTTCTTTCTTGAAATTTCGGACTTTCATTAATAAATTGATGTAGCGATGAGACGGTCCTAAAAATGAATTGTGACACGTCCGAATATTCGATTCCCAAAACCGAATGGGATTTTACCGTCCTCGAAGGTTTAAAAACAAAACTCTAATGAGTCGCCAAGCTATCACGACCTAACCCCTCGAAAGCCTTCCATTAATTTGGGCTTTTCCAAATTCATACCTTGCCTGACATTGGGTGTTCAAAATATAAATCAATTAAGCTTATGTAAATTTTAACAATGGAGTCGCCACTAACCTCTTCGGTCGATTAAAAACTAAGTAAGATATGGGAAGATATCTAAGTATTTATACAACTAGACATCTAGACTCGAGAATTCGATTACGTTAGCCCTAATATTAATGCTTTTTCGGTGTCTATTTGATTATATGCTAATTAATGCCATTACAGTGATCCAAAAGAAACTTAAGGTTTGCCTAACCATTCTAGATCAAGTTGGTAATACCTAGAATATTGAAATAAGCAATCAATTATAATCATAAAAGGAAAGCACAAAAATATCATAATGTCATCCCTAAAAAAAAAGATGCAACATAAAACAAAGAATCCTATTGTAAAGCTCTAAAGGCTTGTTCAATTTTAGATTTTAATTTTTTAGCGATTTTATAATTTATTTATTTATTTTTCTAAATTAAAATTTTTAAAATTATTTTTTTAGTTTCTAGATTTTCCCATTTTTAACAATTTTTCCGAATTTTCTAAATTTTTTAATGATTTTTCGAATTTTCTAAAATTTTTATTATTTCCTAAAAAAAATTTTAAAATCTTTTACCAATTTCTGAATTTTTAATTTTTTTACCCTCTGTTAGTTTTTATTAAATTTTATTCTCAAATTATTACTTTAAATGACACGCGTGACAGGTTTTACTAATTTAGGATTTTATGCGTCATAATTTTTTATTTCAGTTTTTATTATTATTTATATGTTTATTACTATTAATAATATTATATTCGGGAACGGTTTCGGACCTTTTTTCAGGGTATTAACCCATCTGACCCGGTGACTTTTTTTATTATTTATATGATCTGTCTACCCGGATCTGACCTAAAATTTAAAAAAAAATCAAAAAATTTTAACTTTTTAATTTTTTGATGATTTTCTTAATTTCTTTTATTCTCTCCATTTTGTCTTCTTCACTCTTTTGTTTTTTCTGCTGCATCCTCTTTTTCTTCCCTACTTCTTCCTCGATGGCCTTTCTCTTCCCTGTGACTTGTTTCTTTTTCTTCTCGAACCAGAAATCGTTCGACCATGACTCAACCAAGCAGGTTCGGCACCTAACAACCGATAGACCACCACCAACCACCAGAGTACGTTAGCGAGATTTATGGTGATCCTAGGATCAAAGATGATGGATACGAACTCTAAACAACATATTTCATGTGGGAACTTAGTTCGTGTTGATTTACTTATAATTTTCACAATGAGAGGTTTTGGGAAAAGTGTTTTGTATCTGTTCGCTAAAAATTGGCGGTGATGGGGTTCAAAACACTAGGGAGATCACGGGGCTTTTCTCCTCTGAGCGGCGAGATGTTCATTCTCTACAACAATGACCGAACCTCCCTTTTGGCCGAGCACCTCAGTCGAGCGAGCATTGGCAATGTGGTTTTCAGTCACTCTAGAACAAGATCGCCTCTCTCTCACTCTCTCCAGTTTTCCTCTATGATATGGTTTTTTAAAAAAGATGCCCCTCCCTCTCCTCCTCCCACCCTTTTCGTTTAGCTCACCCTTCTAGGACAGCCAGACTCGCTCTTGTCACTCGTTGTTGATGGGTGCGTTTGGTTCACTATTTTGAAAACCCATTGAGAAAATGTAAAGAGTTTAGTCTAAATGACTTTTCATTTTGGTAAATTATGCTTTAAGAAGCAATTTTGAGAGAAATGCCGTTTGGTAAAAAATACATTTGAAAAGCTTTTTGGGTAAATTTAGTTTTTAAATTTTATTTATTTAAAATTGAAAAAATAATGTATGCAAATTTTTAAATATAAATTTGAAAATAATGCTAAAAATTCAAATACACACATATAATTTTTTAAAAGACTAAACCCTTCATCAAAATTTTTAAATTTTTAATTTTTAAAATTGAAAAAAATAATGTATGCAACTTTTAAATATAAATTTTAACAATAATACTAAAAATTCAAATACATATATATATATATATATATATATATATATATATATATATATATAAAAAAAAAAAAAAGACCAAACCCTTCATTGGAATTTTTTAATTTTTTATTTGCTTAAGATTGAAGAAAAAAAAATTATGTATCCAACTTTTTAAATATAATTTTCACAATAATACTAAAAAAATCAAATATATATATATATACATTTTCTTTTTAAAAAAGACCAAATCCTTCTATGAAATTTTAAAATTTTATTTGTTTAAAATTGAAAACAATAATGTATGCAACTTTCTAAATATAAAATTGAAAATAATGCCAAAAAATCAAATACATACATACATATATATTTTTAAAAAAGATCAAACCCTTTGTTAGAATTTTGAAATTTTTTATTGTTTAAAATTAAAAAAATTTAATGTATGCAACTTTTTAAATAAAATTTTTGACAACAATACTAAAAAAAAAAATCAAATACATATATATGTATATATTTTAAAAAGATCAAATCCTTCATCGAAATTTTTTAATTTTAATTTTAATGTAAATTTTTAAATATAAAATTGAAAGTAATGCTAAAAATCATAAACATAATATATATACAGTGAAGTTTATAAAGCACCAATAAGGAGAATTTATAATTGTCATATCCAAACAAATCATTTAAATTATACATCTCCATGAAAATATATAGAGATGATAAAAGAGAATTACTATAATCTTCAAGAAAGATAAATCCTTTAAATTATACATCTCCATTATCTCAACATATACTTAAAAAAATTTATCCCCTTTGAAAAACCTTTTGACAAATCCCCATTTCATCTCTAATATATATATATATATATATATATTAAAGAATAGACCAAATTTTGTCAGAATTTTTAAATTTTTTGTTTAAAATTAAAAAAATAATGTATGCAACTTTTTAAATATAAATTTTGACAGTAATGTTAAAAAAATCAAATATATATGCTAAAAAATAAAATGTTTAAATATATTTTAAAAAGACCAATATATATTTTTAGCATTTATATATATTTGATTTTTTTAGCATTTAAAAAAATAATAACGATAGCAAAATCAAAAATTTGAAAAATTAGTGATGATAGTTTTGGAAGAAAAAAATAAGTTTCAACATTTGGCCAAATGTTGAACATTCAAAACTAGTCCCTACTAGCATTATGACCCACTTTGTTAGATATCTATTCATGTCAAAGTAGTAAGACACGTGTATAAAAATGTATCGTGTATGAATTGGTCATATTCGTGTGCCCTTTTTTCAAAACGACATAATACGGATTACCAGTTCTAAACATGTTTCTTCTCTGTTAGAAAAGATGCAGGGGGTGCATCTGCCGGCTCATCCAGGCTTAATTGCTATTTTTAAAACAACTATTATTATTATTTGTTTGAGATTATAGTTTAAAAATAGGAGGATTTTTTAAGGAGGTTAATCATACCTAGAGATTTTTTTTTTTCAATCAGCTACATCCAACATGAGGATGAAAGTAACTTCCAAGTAGTTGTTAATGAAATCTTTGTATATAAAAGTCTATCTATATAATGTAGACAAATGCAAAGGAGATAATTGTCCAAAAAGTCCACAACCCATTATGAACTTTATAATTTGTCAATTTAGTTTTGAGCTTTCTGACGAACTTCCAACGTAGTCAATTTGACCAATTTTGCAAGGGTTCATCCATCGGTGATCGGTTAACGGAAATAGGAAAAATAAGATAGAAAAAGAAGATAGATAAGTAAATGTAAAAAAATAAAAATTCAGAATATCATTCAAAAATTGAAAAAATCATCAAAGTCAGCATTGTGCCAAACTAATTAGACCACTACGTTAGTAATTTTCAGCTAAAATTGATAAAAATGACTATATTGGCAAATAGTAAAAATGTTTGTGTTTAAATTAACCGAAATTAAAAAGTTTAGAACTAAATTATTAGCCATAAAATATTTTTATGTTTTTTGAATAATTTTCTCAATGCAAAAAATTTCAACCCCAATTCCTTCTGAACAAGCCTGAAAATCGATGGCATCTTAGGTGCCTCATCTTGCAATTTTGATGGGGACATATTTTTTCTATAATAGCGAGGAAGACGTGAGTTATTCTTTCTTGCGCTAATTGCAAGGTAACTTTGATAATTACGTTCGTTATTTCATGGGTAGAACCTTACTAAATGCATACGAACCAAACGTTTCACATGCATCAGACTTCGTGCAAGTTAGAAATAAGAATGCAAAACAGAGAATAAGAGATTTAAGTATATTTCAATATATTGAAAAGAGTATATCAAGAGCCTATTTATAGGCCTAGAGAGAGGAAATAAAATGAAATCAAATCAGAAATGCATAATCAAAATAGATGTAGAAAATTAGAAAAAATATCTTAAATCATTTTAAAAAATATTTTAATATTGCCAACACCCTTAATATCTCTAACATCCTTTCTCAAACTTAAGGTGACATTGTCACTTAGACTTTGAATTAACGTCAAATAGTGCCACGAAAAACTTGTTCCTCTAACAACATTGCGGGGCAGTCTTGTTGATCCATGGTGGGGCAGTGTGTGAGGTAGCATCCTCTAGATCTTGATTGTTTGAGGGCGGCAAGTTGTGCAAAATTTTGAGGATTAGAGTGGAAATAGCAAGTGGCGACGTCACTAGCTTACAAAATAGTAAATGAGCGACGCGACCTATACAACTAGTGTTGTAGCATCAAATGACTTATATGGCTAACTTGGAAAAATAGTTATTGAGTGATGTGACCTATGTGATTAGTATCGAAAGAAAGCCTCCTCCATGAAAAAAGCTAGATTATGCAACGCAGTTGGTGTGGATAGCATCAAACCACCGACTATTGTGGAATAACTCAATTAACTACTTCCTCAAATAAGACTTGTGTGCGCAAAGTGAACACTGTTGAGATGTGGGGATTAATTTATTTGGCATGCACATGGTGCACTTAGGTTGCCATAGGAATAAAGGCTCAAAGGCTCTGATAACAAGTTGAGATTTATGAACGAAATAAAAGGCTTAACAAGGCTCGAAGGCTCTAATACTAAGATGAGATTTATGAATGAGAGAAAAAGGTTAAATCGTTAAATAAATGCATTATTTATTATTTAAATATTTCAACATTTCCCTCACATTTAGGGTGCGTTTGGGAACGCTTTTGGGAAAAGTCCTTAGCAAAATGCAAAGACCTTTGAGTTTAATGTATTTTCCAAAATGCAAAGTGTGTTTGGTAAAATTGTAGTTTGAAAGCCCATTTGAAGTATCTTTGTGCAAAATGGTGTTTGGAGGAATTATATTTGCAAAGTGCTTTGGTGATAAAAAAAATTATCAAAAGAAAAATAAATAAAAAATTGATCGGAAGGGCGGATGGTCGGGAAGGGCAAGTGGCCGCGGACGTCCCACCGAAGACCACTGGCGAGGGTCACCGGACATCAGGCGACCACTGAAGACCATCGGCGAGGGTCGCCGGACGTCGGGCGACCACTGAAGACCATCACGGAGGGTCGCCGGACGTCGGGCGAACACCGAAAACCATCGGCGGGGTCTCCGGACGTCGGGCGACCCCGCCGCGACCCGCATTTGGGGCGGCGAGGCCCCGCGACCCCGCCGCGACCCGGATCTAGGGCGGCGGGTCCCCGCGACCCGCCGTGACCCGATCCGGGCGGCGAGGTCCCCGCGACCTTGCGGCCCCGGATCCGGGTCGCGGTGGGGTCACGCGACCGCGCGCCCCGGATGCGGGTCGCGCGAGGTCGCGCGACCTCCGCAACCGCCGTGACCAAGAATCCGGCGGCGAGGTCGCGAGAGGACCTCGCAGCCCTCGGATCTGGGTCGCGGCAAGGTCGGCGACCCAAACCTCGCCGCGACCCACGCGATGCCGCGACCCCGGACGGGGCGGCGGTCGCACCACTCCCCCGGCGACGGTCGCACGGCCACCGCAACCATGCCGAGCCGTCGGCGGCCACTCACCCACGGCTTCGAGGAACACATCGTCGGCCTTCAACGGAGAAGAAGATGAACAGACAACAACGAGGGCAAAACCAGAAAAATCGAGAGTAGGCGAGGATATTTTTGGAAGAAAATAAAAAAAGTGAACGGTATCACTTGTATGCGAGAAAGGCTGAAAGCCCAAGGCACCCCTTCACCTGCCTTGGGCTTTCAGCCTTGGGAGGTCAGCATTTCTTCAAGGTAGGTGTAAATTTTTTCCCAAACACCCAATATTTGGGCAAATGGGCTTTGAGTACCCAAAGGTACTTGGCAAAGCTGGTGCCAAACGCACCCTTAGTCTAGTCTTTTGCCTAAAATTAAGCATGAAAATTTAATTGGAAAGGCAAATGGGACTTGGAAAGATTCAAACTTAGTTGCTATAACTCTTAGTCTAATATTTTGCCTAGTATTAGTTGTGAAAATTTTATTGGGAGGCAAATGAGGGCTAGAAAAATTCAAACTCAGGATCTCTAACTTTGATATTATATGAGATTTTGTAATATCACAATCAACTATTTTAAAAACTTAAGTTGTTAAATAAATGTGTTGTTTATTATTTAATTATTTCAACAATGCTAAAGAGTGCGCATTGTACTTAGAGAATACAGACATTTTGTGTCCACAAATAGCATGTTATTACATTTTCATATGGAATAATTCTATTCAAAATTAAGTAGACCATTAACTCAGTTGTGCGCGTAAAATCTCAAATTGATATACTAGTTAATTGTCACGTGTCATTTAATTTAATAATTTGGCAATAAAATTTAACGAAAATTAATAGAGGGTAAATTTGTTACAAGTGTGTCAGTTTTTGGTAAATTTGTCAAAGGTATACCGATTTGATTTTTTGGTAGTTAAAAAAATAGTTTAGGATAAATTTATTATAAATGTACCAATTTTTGGTTTTTTTTAGCGTATTAACTCTTTAATTTATTGAAAAAAATTTGGATTATATGTGACAAAAGTTGGGGAATATCAAAATAGGAAATACAATAAGCCAATATATATATTCAAGAAAAAAATGTCAGAGGAAGAAAAAGATTAATTTAAAAAAAAAAATCCTACATGTAATCAAAGAGATGAGCTCTGATTAAACTATATTAGAAATTAATGGTATTAATTAGAGAAGTCGTGAGAAAAAAAAAAAGATTTGATTGGTCGATGCATCGGAAACGGGGCGCCGGAGGATAAAAAGAGCAGAGCACCCGAACGCCTCCCGTCCGAAGGAGCGCCTATCTTGTACGCAGGCAGAGAGGAACCGAACAGCGATAAGCCTTTGCTCGATCTTTCGACCGGCGCGAAGCCTCCGCCTGCTCCGCCAATGGCGGCGAGGATAAGCTGCGGCGCGTGGCTCGCGAGCCCCTGGCACGCCGTGGCCTCCAGGCCTTCCATTTCGAAGCCCCGCCTCCAGTTCCGCCACGCCCTTTTCTCTTCTTCTTCTCCTTCTTCGTCGGCGGCGGCGACTCGTGGAGCTGTGTGCTGCGCTGGCTCGAGCAACGGCGCTTCGGAGACCGACCCTTTTGTCCTCACCACGCCGCTCTACTACGTCAATGCCCCTCCTCACATGGGCAGCGCCTACACCACCATTGCTGCTGATGCCATCGCTCGCTTCCAGGTTTTGCCTTCGGACATTGTTCGTCTTTCGTTGCCGACGTTCCTTTTTGTTTTTTCGTTGTTTTTTGGTTGTCTGCGAGTTGTGGGCGTCGGTAAAGGCAAAACCCATGTTTCTTGATCCTCTTTTTGGTGTCATTAAGAGTAGAGATCAGTGTCAATAGTCGGTTGTTTCTTTTATCAGAGTAGATAGGAATGAAGAGTACTGGTTTATTGCGGTTGAACTTTTGCCTTGATGCAAATGAATGAGTCTGCCTGTAGCTGGTGGGGATGAGTTTTGTTCCACGGACAAAGCTATTGCTTCGTAATTCGTTCTTTAACATTGGTTCTTCGTGGTAAGCTAATGCACTTTATTCATCAAGATTTGATTTTTCTTTTGTTTAAGCTGGGTTTGGATTGGAAAATTGGTTCCAGGAATGGCTTCTACATAAACAATGACTTGGTTCTAAGTTCTGTCACTTCAGATTAAAAGGCTTACACTTATAATTCTTTTTGATTCTCTACTTAATAATTGCTATGTCTTGATAATGGAGTGACTTGTTCTGTGATCTTGTCAAGTCGAGAATTTCTTGATGACTCTGCTTCACTTTTCCTTTTGATGGCAGAGGCTCTTGGGTAAAAAGGTTATATTTATCACAGGCACCGATGAACACGGTGAGAAGATTGCTACAGCTGCTAGTGCCTGTGGTTCAAGCCCTAGGGAACACTGTGACGTAATTTCACAAGCTTACAAGGCTCTCTGGAAAGATGTAATGGCCTGTTATCTAACCATTTTCTCTTATTTATGACAGACTTAATGATAGTGCATGCTCTAATGCTGGGCTCACATTCTTTGTGGTTCCTCTCTTTTTTCTGGATGCAGTTGGACATAGCTTATGATAGATTCATTCGGACAACTGATACTAAACATGAAGCAATTGTTAAGCAGTTCTATTCTAGGGTCCTTGAGAATGGCGACATTTACCGAGCTGATTACGAAGGTCTATATTGCATCAACTGTGAAGAGTACAAGGTAAGACCTTAAACCTTACATTGTCAATGTTGTTCTGGGGGTCACAGATCTATAGGTTGTGACCGTCAGTGGTACTGTTCCAGTGCAATTAGTGCTATTACCTTTGCTAATTCTTTCCAGAAAAAAGAATACAAAGGATCTTTCTAGTTTATTACAAGCCATAGAATAATGTTGTTGGCTTTGCATGTTTTCTAGGATGAGAAAGATCTGCTGGATAACAACTGTTGTCCTATGCATCTGAAGCCCTGTGTCCGCAGAAAGGAGGATAACTATTTTTTTGCCTTATCAAAGTATCAGAAATCCTTGGAAGAAATTTTGGAAGAGAATCCAGAATTCATACAGCCACCATTTCGTTTAAATGAGGTGAGACAATGTCTAACCTCTCTATTTAAGAAAGGCAATGTTCCATTGTTGTCTTCTTTCAGCTGAATTAATCTTGTTATATGCACTTGATGTGAGTTGGGCATCGCTTTTAGAACAGTGAGCAAAGCTTTAATAAAAGTTGGATGACTGTGGTAGCCTCTTCAGACAAATGTCTTCCTTCTGCGATTTCTGTTTTTACAAATTTGTAGGCAAGCTTGATATGTTACTTGAGTTTTTCAGTAGACTGGAAAGAGTAAAGTTATGCAGAAAAGAAAGGAAATGAAGCACATCTGGCCTCCTTCTTAACCATGGATGATTGCTATTTTGTTTCTTCCATAGTAGATGATTGCTACTTGTGGAGTGTGTTGGATAATTAGGAGAATATTTTCATTGACATGAAGAGGCTTTAAAACAAAGATCATCTTACTGGACAGTGCCATAATCTGTATTGGACCGTGTTTTGAAACTTTTCAAACATGAGGGGTTACTGCTACTGCTTTTAGAATTCTCAAGTCACTATTTAGGAGAGGAGATAATTCACAAACTTGGGGTCTTACGATGAAATCAGTCATAAAAGCTGAAGGTTTTGCTATGGCATAACTCAAATCAATTGAAGTGGCCGTTCGGTGATGAGTCGCAGTATCTATTATTTGGTGATGTTGTTGGCTTTCATTTGTATCACAATCAGTGGAAGAGGTTTGTAAGGCATGTTTTCATGCCATCTCACTTAGGATAGAATGAAGCTGAGCAGCTTGCTTGTTCAATTGACATGAATAAGGTGGTTCAGTTCATATTATCTTTGAAGCCTTCTTTTTCTACTAATAAAGGTGAAAACATAATTGAGCATTTTTTTCAGGGCCAAGAATCCATCAACATCAACTATAACCATTCTAGGAACTCAAAAGTATCTCCTTTTGAGTGCCAATAAAAAGAACAATTGTTTTTTGATAGTTTTACAATTAGCTACTACTTTTTCCTTTAATGTTAATCCACTGAACCTCATTTATTTGAACTTCTCTGTAGGTGCAAAGTTGGATTAGAAGTGGGTTAAAAGATTTTTCCATTTCTCGCGCATCAGTTGATTGGGGTATTCCAGTTCCTAATGACAAAAAGCAAACAATCTATGTCTGGTTTGATGCTTTACTGGGGTAAATCATCTTTCATCTTTCTGAATGAGGTTTTACCTAAGAAATTTGTTTTTTATCCTATAATAGCAAGCACAACTACTTATGTTTGTCTCATTGTCCTTATCAAAAGTTTAAGAGAGCAGTTATTGGCATGCTGACATACTTTCACAATGCCTCAAGCACAAGGCTATGTAGTCAACTGCTGGGAAAGATTTCTGTCCTGCTTAAATTGACTTTCTATTAAATTAGTCTGCTGCATTGTTTGTATTTATTCATTAAAAAACCTAGAAATTGCTACTGCAAGTAGAATGCAATAGGTCAATCAATTTTGTGAAAAGTACGAGCGCTGCTGTTTGTTGTCACACTTGGAATGCATCTTAAGCATCCACTGGCTCTTTTTACTTGGCTAGGTGAGCAATTGAGCATTACTGACACTTTGTTAATCACCACTTTTTTCTACCTTTGAACAGTTATATATCTGCATTTTCGGGGGAAAATGAGCAACCGGATTTGCAGGATACTGTTTCTTTAGGCTGGCCTGCTTCACTACATCTTATAGGCAAGGTAAGCCATAGCTTTGCTCTGAAGTGTGCTCCTTTTAATTTTTTTCATGTTCTCTGTTTACTGAATTTTGTCCCTAGTTTACACATTGTGAGAAAGTTCAATATATCTTTTATTAATCATTGTGAAACTTTTAGATATCTTAGGTAGTTCTCTATGCTTTCATATTTTCGTTCCATGTCCTCCATATTTTTACTGGATTCATCCCCACTCAAAATTTTTTTGAAGCATTTTACTCCCTCTTTATTGCATTGCTTGTAGCTCTAACTATTGGATGCCAGACTTATCTCCAGGGAGTTAAAGCAAAAGATAAGGAGTAGTTTTTTTTTTTTTTGCCCCTTCCGGAAATTAGTAGATTCTAGTGATGCGTCTCCCCTAAGCACAAAATACAAATTTTTGCTGGTCTGAGTTTGCCATTTTTGCTTATACTTCGCCCATATGCTCATTCATTTACATAAAGAATGAAAAACCTTTATCTTTCTTCTTCGCGCCTCACATTGCCATCATGCCTAATGTGCTATACTGGACAGCTATCAGGTGAACTCTGATAACCATTTATAGGGTTTCAGTCTGATATCCTTCAATAAATATTTCTTTAGCTGACTGTAATGGCATTGTAGTGCTGTGCCTTTCCTTAACTTGATGTAAGGCTGCTGTTTAGTCTTACTAAACTGAGCCAAACCTTTAGATGTTAAATGGGGCTACATGAATCCCTAAGCATTTTCCAGCTTTTAAACATTTGAACGAAAAGAAAAAGATACTGAAGTCTGGACTTGGATTACATTCAACTAAATGGCTAATTTCTTAGTGTCGACTTATCATGTTCTTACCTCAGATGTGTTCATTTTGCTTCTGTAGAATGAGTGGGTGGCTTTTTCTCCTATTTTGTTGGACTAATTTGGGCTACGATGACATATACGATTTCCTCTCGTTCTTCACAGGATATATTACGTTTCCATGCAGTTTATTGGCCAGCTATGCTGATGTCTGCTGGTTTAAGTCTTCCAAAAAAAGTCTTTGGCCATGGATTCCTGACGAAGGTAGTCAAACCATAAAACTTACATTGTTTTCTTTAGTGATTTGGTTTATTGATTCCTTATGGTGAAGCAGCAAGATGTAATCATCACATGATTTTGCTTTACTTTGAGTTGTATGTTTTTATCTTCCTTTTTTTATTTTTTTGGGGGGGTGTGTCAGAGTTGCTGTGAATGTTGTGTCGGTGGTTGGGTTGCATCTAATTAAGTTCTGCTGGCTTTGATAAACCAGTTTTTGGCTGCCTGCTACTTCATCTCTTATACCTAATTTTTATTTCATGCAGTTTGTTTTAACTTTTAGGATGGTATGAAGATGGGGAAGTCACTTGGAAATACTCTTGAACCAAATGATTTGGTTCATAGATTTGGGTCTGATGCTGTCAGGTACTTCTTCGTCAGAGAGGTGGAATTTGGCAGTGATGGTGACTATTCTGAGGATCGTTTTATCAATACCGTCAATGCACATCTTGCCAATAGTATCGGTAATTCTAGTACCGGGTTTTGTTCTATTTTCCTTTCAGGCATTACTGTTTAGCATACATTATTAAGTTGTGCATACCTCCTAACTTCTGTTCTGCAGGTAATCTTCTGAACCGCACGCTTGGGCTTCTGAGAAAGAACTGCAAATCCACACTGGTGGTGGATTCAGCCACTGCTGCTGACGGAAATGCATTCAAGGACAGAGTGGAGATGCTGGTAATGCTTGTGTTTCATTTGAATCTTATGGCATTATTAAGTCGTACCATGGGACTCCTAGGACAAATGTATCTGTGAATTATCACACTTTCTTGAACATTGTACCATCTTTTTGTGCATTAATCAAAGACCGTTGCTTCCCCTGGCCAAGCAGAGAGACTTATTCGATACTTTATAAATTCATGCTAGTGTAAAAATTGCTCATGACATGGAGTCATGGATTTTTAGTTTGCACTATATTTTCCCCTCTTTTGTGTGACAATGATGTTTTATTAATGTGCCCAATTATATATTCATTTGCTTGTTTGTTGATGACTGCACCATTTTGTATCTGTTTTGCTTTGGGACTAAAGTTGAAGCGGGATCACAAAAATTGTCATTTGGTATATCTTCTAAATGACATCTGTTCTTTTATCAAATGAGCAAAATGCCCTGTTTTGGTTGCTGTATTTCATTTGCGTCATGAAAACTTCCATGGTGACCATTTCTCTTCAGTTGTTAGTTAAGAATGTCTTTCAATTTTTACCATCAGGGTCAGTTTACAAGATTCTGCTATTTAGTACTGCTTATGTTCTACCAGTCATTGTTCTATTTTGTAGGTTGGAAAGGCACGAATACATTATGAAAACCTATCACTTTCCACAGCATGTGAAGCTGTTCTAGAAATCGGAAGTTCTGGGAACTCCTATATTGATGAACGTGCACCGTGGTCTCTATTTAAGCAAGGGGGTGCTGCTTCAGAAGCTGCGGCAAAGGTTAATCCTTTTTGGTCTCTCCTTCCCAGAAAATTTTCAGCTAATATAAGACAATTCAACACCATTATAGCTGCATTGACCATGCATTTCTTTGTTCCAATACTTGAACTCCTTAGGAGAATTCGAAATAGTAACTTCTGCTCTTAAGGAATGATCTCGGAAAAGATGAGATTCTTGTCGAGTTGCTGGATTTAGAACCTCGCCAATTTGATTGATTGCTGGAAAATCTTCCTTTTTAGGTTGAAACAACTCACTATTTACTATCCATTTTCAGTTAAGCGAACTTACAGTGTTCATGCCTTGTGTTCCAGTTAAATTATTGATGTACCTTTTTATGAATTTAAGTTTTGACGGTCCTGTCCCTAATTAGGATCTGGTGATTGTGCTGGAAGCAATGAGGATCATCGCTGTTGCATTATCTCCTGTTACTCCCAGGTTATGTCTCAGAATATATGAGCAACTGGGCTACTCAGCAGATCAATTCAACACCGCAACTTGGGTCTCTCTCTCTCTCTCTCTCTCTCTTTAGTCAGCTATACCTTTTGCCTCGTACATGGATTTGGTACCTGATTTCCTTCACTGATTGAATCTTTCTTTTGTGGCTTTTCCTTGATTATAGAGTGATACGAGATGGGGCGGATTGAAGGGCGGTCAGGTCATGGCACAACCCAAACCAGTTTTTGCAAGGATAGAGAACAAAGTCGAAGAGGATTCAAGTACCAAAGTTGGGGCGGGAAGATAAGCAACATGGAGTAACCCCAATTCAGGAGTGAACTTTCCTTAGAAAACACCAAACAGATGGGCATAATCTTGCTCTTGACGGCATTTTGGTTTAGATCTTTTTTTACACTCACTGTGAGATAAAAGTGCCAATCTAATCTACGGTACTACTACCTCATAAGGGCATCTGGTCAAGCGATAGTAGTTTATCGTAATTTGAGCAATGAGGCGTGTGCAGGAAAATCTGTAGTACTACATAAGAACTTGGCCATGTCACACCAAACGGAGTTGAATTAGTTGCATTACTCTTTGCCGTGAGGATTGGTCGTGTAATTTATGATAGTCTCTTTTAAGAGTCTTCCGTTAAATTTCCATTCAATCCTCATAAGTGAATAGAGTGAGCAAACTTCGGATCACTGTTTTCTAGTTTACTGTGGGGAGGGAGGCATGGATGGTGACTGACGTTACTTAACTTCTGGAGAAGCTTATTGGTCAAAAAAGACCTAAAAAGAAAGCAGCAAACTAGAGGGTGTGATCTTGAGATCTAAGACAACAATAGGGCAGATTACTGCGATTGAATATATTTAAATTTTACAAATGAATCATATATCCCCAGAAGAATCTACAGGTAGTCCAAGCACGATCCGGAAACTCTTCCAGCGAAAGAAATTGACTTTGCCGATGCAAATTGGAAGCTCGCACAATTACGATGAACCCTAGTGTTGCTAGGAAATGAGGACATACTGGTGCAGGCAAATAATCACAAACCAGGATACATGAAAAAAAGCAGCTCCCTTCATATTGCCGAACTGAAACTCGTGCATCACAGGACCTTTCAGTTCCAACCAAAAACAAAGAGTAAAGATAAAGGACACCTCCTCATATTGTATAGATTAACCACCTAGAGATGGTATGCATGACCAAATTAAGGGCGTTGAAGCCACCAAGATACTTTGCATTTCTTGTTGTCTTTTGCATTTTGCCTACGAACTTCCATCCCTTCAGCCGACAAGGTTCAATTTTTTCTGGGTTTATCCAGCCTCAGTCGGAAATCATCCTCCATCAGCGGAAGGCCATTTCGCAGCTTGACCTTGGGCTCCCATCCGAGCAACTCCTTAGCTTTTGTGATGTCTGGCTTCCTCTGGCGCGGATCATCCGGGGTGTTCTCCACCATGGTGATCTCCACATCAGGATTAATGAGCTACAAATGTCACATTTTAAGCAATCATCTCATTTTGTTGTTTGTATATGTGTCTGGTTGTTTCTGATGTACTTCTACAGATCATGGCCACGTGTGATGATTTAATAGGGGGGCCAATGCCGTCCTTTAAAACAAGAATGTACTTTCCTACAATGCTGTCCACTGTTCATGTCCATGTCCAATGATTTAATAGGGGGGCCAATGCCACCCCTTAAAACAAGAATGTACTTTCCCAGAATGCTGTCCATAAATCTCACAGCAAGTAAGCTGTGATAATGTAATTTTTCACCCTAAATAGCATCATAATTCGGGGTTATGTTAAGATAATTGTCAGCAGATTTAATCACTGCATCAGATGAGCGGTGAAAGTACCAAAACCAAATACAGTTTGCAGAGAGAATCTAAAACTGTATGCATCATCATAACCTAATGCTTGCAGTCAGGACTGACGAATGGTGCATCGAGAGAGAGAGAGAGAGAGAGAGAGAGAGAGTACCTCCTTAACAGTCTCAGCAAGCTCGATCATTGTAAATTCACCTAAAGGTTTGGATAAAAGCCTCGTTAGGACCATGGAAAAATACTCATTTCCAAACTTATGCATCGCGGATCTCTAATATAACCTGGATTCCCAATGTTAATTGGCCCAGTGTTCTCTCCTTCCATGAGCCGAATGAGGCCATCAACCTACAGTGTTATGATAAAGAGTTAGTCACTCCACAGGGTCACAATTAAACATAATCCTCTGCATCCCAAATTCCCACAAAAAAGAGGAAAAAAGCTTTTACCATGTCAGAAACATAACAGAAGCTTCGAGTTTGTGTTCCTGGAGCTTGCACAGTCAGCGGCTCGCCACTGTATAATTGATTAACAAAGTAATACATGGTCATGAGAATAATACATGTACTAAAGGCCAGCACTAAAAAGAGCAGCTTCAAGATGGTCTAAACCAAATTCCGCCATTGCATTAGAAACTTACCGCACAGCTTGGGCGATGAAATTACTCACAACACGACCATCATCGATGTTCATGCGAGGGCCATAGGTATTGAAAATTCTAGCAACCCTTATCTCTGTTACAGAATAAGTAGGTTCAGAGTATAAATAGTTTAGTACAAGAAACCTGAAACAAAGTAAAACACAAACCAAGTATAAGAGGATAAAGCAGAAAGCACTTTACCTATACCATGTTGCCTGTGATAGTCGAACATCAAGGTTTCCGCTACTCGCTTCCCCTCGTCATAGCAACTTCTAACACCTGAAGGAAATTAAAGAGTAAGTCACTAGCAATATAATAGGAGTCTCTGAGAATACTGATGCTCCTGGTCTTAAAAGGTGGATTGGTTAGGGAATAATCGGCCTGGCAGGCTTCCCTTTCCACCTACATATATTCCGCATAAAGTACCACTACTATTTTGAAAACTTCTCAAAACAATCTCTATTCAGCATATTTATGTTGGTAGATTTTCAACTTCTCAAGCGAATGTCATAAAGTTATAGAAGCCAAATATAGATGTGCAATCAGCACACACCAATCTTTCACAAACTGAACCTGCTAAAAGAGGTATTCATATGTAGATGCACAACAACATTATCTATCTATTGTAAAAGAGACTAGCTAGTAAGTCAGTGGAGTAGACTTACCAATTGGGTTGACATTTCCCCAATAGCTTTCATCTTGAGGATGCACTAGAGGATCCCCATACACCTCTGAGGTAGATGTCAGTAAAATCCTGCAGCCATAGTTATTCGATGAGAAAAGCAGCCAATCAATGGAAGATATCTCAATGAAAAAGGTATTGAAGGTATGAACCTTGCTCCAACTCGCTTGGCGAGCCCCAACATGTTCAGAGTTCCAATCACATTGGTCTTTATGGTCTGCATATCAGATAGTTAGAACCTCAGATCAGTGATACTATGGCAAATTGAGAGAGTACACTTGACAAGTTATTAACATGAAGATGGATTTAAAACTAAAAACTCAAACTCCAGGAGGCTGTAGCCCATAATAGAATAAAATAAATTCCAGGAGGCTACCGCTTGACAAGACAAATTTACACACCTTTACAGGATTATATTTGTAAAAAATTGGAGAAGCAGGGCAGGCAAGATGGTAAATTTGATCAACCTCAACTAGCAATGGCTCTGTCACATCTGCATTAAAACATAGCCTGATAAAATGAAATCTTCAAATAACCTCAATTGACAAATAGGGATCACCGCCATTCACTTTCTTAAGTAGAATTAAAAAAGATGGCTAAGCCTATCTCTCACAATTGCAATAGCCAATTGCTCACTAAGGAACTTAGTGTTGGGATGAAAGGTAAAGAAATTGGCAAAAGTCAGTGTTTAAATCGCCTTTAGGTGATACACTTTCAAGCATACAAAGTATTTTCTTTTAGCTTTTCTCAGGCAATGTCATTCTCGGTCCTTTAATTTATTAGGACATCATGAGCAAGGTGAGTATAGAACAAGGAGATAGCATCACTTGCTGGATTCAAAATGCTTTTTATGCCTGCCATGAATGCTAGTTTGACTTGGAAATTACATTATAGCATCTTATTACACGCTCCTCTGAGTTGCAGTGGCAGCATGTCATATATAACAGCACTTCTCTTAGTCTGAAAAACAACATAGAGGACTTCTAACAATGCAACTGCAACCCATAGACCTATGACATCCAAAATAAGACATACCATGACGAATAAGCTCAAATCTTGGATGACCAATCCATTTCTTAAGGTTTTCTTTCGTACCAGTGAAGAAGTTGTCAGCCACAATAACCTGAATCATGAAAGCATGTGCATCAGTTAAAAACTCAATAAGATCTGATTTATCTTGCCTTATAAACGGATTTTCCCAATCCCAGCCTGCTATTTCAAGGCATCAATCCCAAATCCAAGTTCAAATTCAATAATATTGGTCCCTATATATATAAGGTTGCACTTTAGTTGCTGAAAGTAATCACCTCATTCTTTTCATTTTCCATCAACTTGTCCACCAAGTGAGAGCCAATAAATCCAGCTCCTCCAGTAACGAGAATCCTCATATTTGGCTGCACACCAAAAACCCCACAGGTCCAGTAAAAAAAAAATATACCATAATGACCAAAATCATTTGGTTCATAAATGGCTAATGTAGCCCAAAAACACATACACCTGAATATGAATTAATAAGAGAAATTCACAAATAGACAAAAACTTCAGAACAAGAGCAGCCCAAAATAAACAAGAGACATGGCAGACAAAAAGCCAATGGAAAATGACCAACTTTCAGCAACAATACCATCCCAGACACACCAAGTAGACAGAACTGTACAATGATTTTAAAGATAAACCAAGGTTAGTAAATGATGAAGAGAACTATTTCAGTTAAAACTAATTTATGACACCAATTCTAATATCATGAAAAGTTGATATATACATACTCTCGGAAGAACTGGAAGCCATTTCAAAATAGAAGCTAATTGACTTCAAATTGCAAATTTCAGATGCAAAGAAAGAAATCAGTTCATCCACCAAGACAACATCCAATCATGGCAAGGAGGGCAGAGAGGAACCTTCCATTTTGGAAATACGCAAATAATTCTACTTGTGATTTATCTTCCTTATTGAAACCCATAAAACCATTAAGTTCCAATAAAAAGATGAACTTGACTAGTTCAGGATCCCTAAATTCAGTGCCCTTTGAGTAACACCTTGCTGATCCATCGAAAGAAGCGCATTCACTATTTCAGTTAGAGAAACAGAGTGCATGCGATATGCAAACTTCTCAAAATTCATGTTCTCATATTCCAATACAGAACACTATCTCAAAAATGTTTGTCCCACCGCATAAAAATACCGAATGTGTCTCAGCAGATAGACAGAGACAAAAGACGCCAAAAAGAAAAACAGCTAATAATAAACTTCACCGACACACTCCACGACTACAAAAATATCATGGTCAAGAGTAATGACGAACTCAAGGCGAGGAAATAACATACCGCCTCATCATTACAATTACCTGGAAAAACTTGGAGAAACGCAGAGGAGACGGAGTCGGAGGCGGTTTCGCAACCGAGTGGTTCTCACCGTTGGAAGCTTGCTTAGCCATTCTTCAGATTCTTCTCCTTCTCCTCCTCTTGCTACTTCAAACCCTGCAGCGACAACAATTCAATCTCAAGGCTAAAGCAACCACTGCGAGCTCGTCTTCCCACGCAGGAAACGAAGACACACCCAACTAACCAAAATGCACAACCAACAAGAAAGATTCCTGATCGAAATCGAGAACCCACGAAACCTCTCCCAAAAGGGTTCTCAGATCTTCGGGGATTTCTTATTTTTTCCTCTCATCAACCCAACCGCTGAAATGACTACTTTATAAGCAGATCAAGAACAGGGGAATTAGCTCGCACATCGCCGATTCACCACCAAACGACACCGACCCTTCGGTTGGCGAGCGAGTTGACAAATGAACACGAGGTCTCAAAACGCACGGTAAACAAAGACCCAAAAAAAAGAAGAAAAAAAGAGAGACAGCGAACGCCGAAAGCGCCACCGCACCGCAGCGACGTCAAAGCTGCCACCGAACTCTAAATAATTTCAAGATCTGAATCTCGCATGCACGAGGGGAAACTCAGGGAGTTGCGGAGCGAGATCGCCGGTCGAGATTTCACCTTCGAGAGGGATCGGGAGAGACGACGACGACGACGACGACGGCGAAGTCTTCGCCGATCGAGACAGAGAGATTCGCGAGATTCGGGGAGGACGAGCGACGACACGAGAGTGTGACTCGCGCGAATTTATACTCTGCGATTAGAACGGACTTCTTCTTTTTCCCCTCTCTCTTGCGTGACGACATGGAGCGAATCGCGGCCGTGTAATGCGGGAACCAGGCGGCGAGGCTGAGGTGATCCGACGGTCAGAAATGCCGGTCTAGTCGATCTTCACCCGACACGTCATGGGCCTATCTGTTTTCCAGTGCTTCCTGTCCTGTCCATGGCATATTCTTGGATGGGCTGTCCTACTGAACCGGTTTTCCTAGAGATCTAGATCGGACCACTCTGAAAACCGGTTTGGCTTCTGATTCCCTTTGAACCTTGTCCAGTTCTTAACTTCCCAATTCTCAATTTCGAGCGAAAAATCATTCGAGAATCGGACCGATCGGATTGAATTTGAAACTGATTTCATAAAGTCTAAAAATCTTAATTTTTCTCTTGAAATCTTTTTCTCCATTCTCTCTTTTTCCTTGTTTTCTTTAACCTCACTTCATCACTTCACAACTCTTTCTCACTCTTGACTCCTCCCCCTCCTTACTTGTTTGTGGCTTATCCTAACTTGTTCATAACTTGCCTTCTCTTGCTTGCCTTTGTTCATTTTTTACTAAATTATTTTGCTTTAAAAAAATGAAAAGGTTCAAAATAAAAATAGATTCTCAAGTACATCCTAGAATCGAAGCGGAAAAATTAGGTTGGATTCGGAATTCAAAAATTGGAAATCTATTTTAATATGGTAAATTTCAAGGGTCAAGTCTAGAACCTACCTACCATGAAACCTATCATCCTTACTTGGAAGGATCATCATTAAGGGAGAAAAAAACAAAGGAAACTAATTAATAGATATATATCTATACTTTTGGTTCAAAAATAAATTCATCCGATCCACTTTTTAATCCTCTCCAAGCTACTTTCCATAAAATGGTAAAGAATAATCAAACTATTAAATTTCTATACACAACCCAAATACCCACCTACCCGCTCATTGAATTAGGGCGCGTTTGGTAACATTTCTGTTTAAAAATTGTTCCAGGAACAAAAATAGAAAAAATTATTTCTGTTCCGGGGAATAATTTTTGAACAAAAAAACGCGTTTGGTAAGCTTATTCCGGGAATAAAAAATAAACAGAAACACGTTTGGTAAATTTGTATAATTTTTTTATTTCTTTTATTTTTTAATATTTTTATTTTATTTTTATATTTTCTTTCTTATTTTTCTTTTTTATTTTTTCTTTTTCCTTTTTCTTTTTTCTTCTTTTGGCCGGTCGCGGCCTCGGCCATGGCCGGCGACCGGCCGACGAGGGCCGGCGGCCTTGCCCAGCCACGGCGAGGCTCGCCGGCCACTGGGCGAGCTCGGCCTCACCGGATTTGGGCGAGATCGAGCTCGCCCAACCCAGCGCAAGGTTGGCCTCGCCCAACTACGGTGAGGCTCGGCCTCGCCGGGGGTCGGCGAGCCTCGCCGTGGCTGGGCGAGGCCGGCGACCGGCCAAAGAAAAAAGAAAGAAAAAAGAAGAAGAAAAGAAGGAGAAAAAGAGAGAAGAAAAAAGAAGAAAAAAAAAAAAGTGTTTCTAAATTTTGTTTGAAACAAGAAACAACTTTTTTTTTGTTTCTTGTTTTACATTCAGATGTGTTTAAACAAAAAAACAATTTTGGAACAAAAACGCACCCAAACGCATTTCTGTTCTTTTTTTGTTCCCAGGAACAAAAAAACAAAAAAAGTGTTTAAAAACAGAAAAAAGAAGTAAAAACAAACGCAGCCTTACTATCCGAGGAAAGGACAACTATCTTCTTTTTTTTTTCCCTCCACTAAAAAAAGGGGTAATGTTACGTAAGTTAAATACTTACTTTCCATGAAAATGAACGTTGTGGTTCGGATTCAACTCTTCTTGAAGTTAGCTCTAGGAAAAGGTTGTTCTTTTGTGAAGAACCTCACCTAGAGGTAGAGGGATTTATGAATGCGGATTGGGCAAGTAGTGTCTCTTATAGGAGGTCTACGTTAGGCTATTTCACATTTGTGGGAGGAAACTTGGTAACATGGAGGAGCAAAATGCAGAAGGATGTAGCCTTATCAAGTGTTAAAGTAGAATTTCGGAGGTAGCTAAAGCTCTATGCAAGCTACTATCAGTTCAGCTCAGCTATCAATTTAGAAAGCATTTCCTTTTGTTCATCGGTAATTGCGCAAACAGGTGTGCGCAACCTAAGGGAATGCATTGTTCCTGCAACAAATGCAGAACAAATAAGGGATCACATATAACCCACATAGACTTAATTGGAAAAAGAAACACATTCTTTTCCTCTTTTTTTTTTGGTCAACGGTCAAAGTCAACGTTCAATAGTCGCGGGCGTCAATGGTCAACGGTCACGATTGGGTCGGACCGGATGGACGGACGATCGGGGACGGTCGAATGGACCATCTGGCACGTGTGGCACGCGTGCAGCTGATGTCACCATGACGTCAGCTGGCGCGTGCCTCGCACGCGCCTTCCCCTGCGAATCGGCGCGTGCACCGGTTTGTTCCGATTGGGCGTGGGGGCGTGTCCGGCGGCCTTTGGCGGCGTTTCACCACTTGTCGCGATCGTCTTGACGAGACCTTCCATCCAACGCCATAAGAAATCGATTTCAAATTACAAAAACTCGAAAAAATGGATGAACAGTGCTCGGATGTCGGGATTTTTTGCCCCGATCGGTGTTGGCCGATTAATTTCGCGAAAATTCAATTAAAAATCATTCATAAACATGAAAGGGGTCGGGAAAACATGAACTAAGTCTCTAATACCAATGTTGGGATTGTCGGATTCCCAAAAATCGGATTCGACACTAAATCGAACCCCTAAAACGAATGCGGAAGACAAGCCCGGGAAAAACACATGCATCATCGATCCTAAGGCGCATCACAGAATTGAACGTACCTTGTTAACCACAGATTAAACACCGACGCCAATATGAGGAAGAAAAACCGATCATGTTCGATCCGATGACGTCAATTGGTCTTGAGGGGAAGATGGGGTCGCCTTTTTCTCACTGTTTTTCTTTTGGAGGGAGAGAGGAAGGAGGAACGTACATAATGACAAAGGGTGCATTCCTCCCTCTTTATCTCCTCTTATATACGTTCCCTCCAAAAAAGAAACATGTCCCTTCATCATATCCCTTCATCCATGGGCCTTAATCTTGTGGGCCAGGCTTTTAGGCCCAACATGGGCGAACGGGCCAACTTAGGCCCATCACTTTAATAAAACCATCATGTAATCCCCGAGGGTGGCGTAGTCGCCCCCCAGTGCTTCGAGCAGCGTTCGCAGATAAGTGCCCTGGGCTTGGGCCAATGCCACGAGTGCCTCGGTCTCTCTCTTCTTGGCATAGAACTCTACATCGGCAAGTTGCTGCCTCGCGAACAAGCCAGCCACAGTAATTGCCTTCTGGGCCTACGCCTCCTTCTCCTTCTCGTACAGGACTGCCTCCATGTCTTTCTGCTTCCTATAGAGCTCCCAGTTTGTTTCTTGTACCTTAGATTTAGATTTAAAAATGCAAGTGTCCTTTGAGAGAGTTCAATCATAACCACAGTCTCCATCCCCTCAACCAACCATCTACTTGACAGACTATGGCTGACTCCTCTTGAGACACCAAATGTAATATCAACATTCTCGTACGTGTGAAGCAACATTCTAGCATAGTACCAATTATTTTGAGATTCTAGAAGGTCACCAGCCTTTTAAATTGCTATGTCAGGCTACATGCCCGAATATAAACATAGTTTGCTTAATTTTACATACCTTTAACTTAACCTATGGTACTCTTGCTCCATCTCGCCTATACATGTGGAACAGCTCGAATATAAACATAGGGGTATTGGTCCTTGATTAGGACGAATGATGTAATGTTTTTTACAAACATCAAGCGAAGCGTCTTCTAATGTAAACCAAATAAAGCATGACAGTTTCCTTTGTTCTCTCTGGTCCTACTTTACTATTCTTTCTTGCCGATGACTAGGGGATGCATTCGCATTGAAAGCGAAATCCCATTAGAGAGAATCCTAACATTATCAATAGACTATGCCAAAAGAGATGCCGGGTTTACCTTGGTTTCGTAATCTACAGTGGCCTGGCTCAAAACTCGGCCTTGAGCTTTTTCGTCAGCGTCAGGCCGTTCATCCTCTCGACCTCCCACTGCAGCTGGGCCTCTCTCAGCGCCACTGATTTAGCGCCCTCCACCTGCGCCACCTCGGCCTCCTTAGTCCAACCTGCCTTCTTCTTTGCCAACTCTGCGTTAGCCTCTACGACCTCGGCCTCTCTTTCGTTCTCATAGACCATCACTTGTGTTCTCACCTTGATCTCCTCTTTCTTCCCCTCCCCCTGTCTCTGTGTCGCAATTATCTTTGTCTTTGCATCAATCTTTGCCGCGTTTTGCAAAGTTTGCGCTTTGCTAAGCTTGGCCCCAATCTCACCCTTCATCCTAGCCTCCGACACGTCAACCTTTGCTTGGTTCGCCGCCTCCACCTGCGTCTATTGGCCCAAGTAAGAGAAGTACTCATGCCCTGGGAGATCCACCAGTTGCTTAACGTTCGCTTATAGATCAGCAGGCCAAATTGGTTGAGCTCGAGCTGGACTTTCCCGAACACCTCTTGCTTGAACTCCTTGGTGCCCCGGAAGATCTCTTCCATGGTCATCGAGGCTGCGAGGACTCGAGTCTCTCCTTCAATGATCCTTTGGACGAGCTCTTTGGCGTGGTGGGACAGCTTGTCGTGGGGGGACAAGAGCTTCGCGTACTTCACGAGGCTTGCCTCGTCATTGACACGGGGCCCGATGGTGAATACCACGGGGAGGACGAAAGGGAGCTTCTCGACGCTCATGGCTTGGAGCTCGAAGGTGTAGTTCACCGGCGTCACATCGAAGACAGCGCAGGACTGTCCAGGGAGGACCCATCCCTTCTTCACTATCTTTATGTCGGAGATGCCAAAGCCAGTGATGACCAAGAATTTCGAAGCGTTCGCTACTCGGTACATGTTCTCTTCTCACTCCTCAAAAACAAGCTGAAAGGCTTACTCATGGGCTGTGTGAAGTGGTTGTAGGTTATTCATTCGTAGGCTTTGCTGATCAGTAGGAAAGGAATATCGATTGACCTTCACATCGTCTTCCTCATCCTTGAAATGGAATTTTCCTTGTTATCTTTGGCAATTCCGAAAAAATCTGATCCGTTCCTTTTAGGGAATTTTCCAAATTTCGAGGATGGATTTGCGCTCGCAAAACGGTACAGTCAGATAGAATTTTGGCGGTGCTATATTTTCCATTAATTTCAGTTTGTAAGAGGTAGGCAACCGGAAGCGAATCCATCTTTCTATTTTATGTAAAAAACCGAATTAATGCAAAATTCATAAGAAATTTTAGCGCAACTTTTAAACACGCAATAGATATTGCTCGATCAAATAAAAACATCATATAGTATGATATGATCTATTTCCCTATTTTATTTAGAAGAAACAAATCTAAGTGAAATTAGCCCCGTTGAATCGATTCTCACGGATGAAGATATTCAAGGACCTAAAAAATATTACAAGATCAATCTTAGGTAGCATAAGCCAAGGTCAAAAGTTGCACTTAACTTTTTGAGTTATTAATTCTTTTTCCCCCAAATTTGGAGGAATATCCACTTTGATCGATTCTTGGCCGGAGAATAATATGCACTATTTTAAAAGTTACAGTTGAATCATTCATAAATCTCTCATTATTTAAATGTTATCAATTAAATATGTTTCTTTATATAAAAAAAGGAAAATAGATTTTATCATACTAATTAGGAAAAATTCCAAATAAACCCTTAAGTGCTCTCATTTTATTAAATAAGGGCATAAAGTGGTTATAACAGTTTTAAATAAAAACCTGAAGTAGTCATAACAGTTTCAAATAAAGATCTAATCTCACCGATTGACCCTCACTCGTGGCAACCCTCAACCAAATCTAGGGGAGGGCCGGCGACCCTTGCCGACCGTTGATCGACTATATCCCACCATGGCCAGCCCTTCCTGGCGATGGTGGGGGCAGTAATGATAGGGACCTGCAAAGCGCTTGCCGTTTTCCATTCCTCTTCCTTTTTTTTAATTTATTTTTCATCTAATACAAGAAAAAAGGGAAAAAAAAGGAAAACAAGTTCAAAAAATTAAATGATGAAAATGCCATTGATTAGCCCGTGAGGTTAGGTCCTTTAAGACTGACATTGTGAAATGCCCAAGCATACACTTCTTCTATGTCCATGGACTGCCAAGGTATGGAATTCATCTCCCCTGAATCTTCGAATCTCCAGGTTTGGCCTCACCCGGTTCGAAGAATGGATCTGCAGAATCAAACAGAACCCAATTACTTCGGGCAAATTTAACAACATTGCGGTGTTGCTTTGGAGCGTTTGGAAGGAGAGAAATCAGTTCATTTTCAGCCATCAAAACCCGAGGCCGCACTCAACAATCGCCAGAGCAGAGGCGATCTCAGCGAGTTATAGGGCCATGAACAGACCACCCAAAAGAGAGAAGGAAACAGAACACTTATCTGAAATATGGCATCCACCTCCTCCAGGCAAGATTCGAATCAACGTAGACGCCTCCTTTGATCCAGATCTGGCAATCAACATCTCTCCCACTAATGGAACAAATCCCCCTCGCAACAGAGAAGACGCCTCCTTTGAAACCGATCCGGCAACGAAACAACATCCACGGATGAAAGATATGGAAGCAACCCTCCTCGACACAGAGTAGCCATCGCCTGTGTCTGTCGAGATCACCGCGGCATCGTGGTGGATGGCTTCGCGAAGTAGGTTCCTGCGGCCTCGGCTCCTCAAGCGGAGGCGATTGCAATGGACGAAGCCCTAAAGTACATCGCAAGCCGACACTTTCTCTCTCCTCAAGTACATTCTGACTGTTTAACTCCGGTGCACGCGTTGAAGTCTTCGACTAAACTCAACTGGGAACTGCAACTGATTGTGAGCCGGGCCCAAGCCAAACTCGCCCAACTTCCGGGCCTTTCCCTGGCCCACTGCCATCGTAGCTCAAATCGGCCCGCAAATTGGATAGCCAAGGCTTGCCGGAACAACTCCTTACCCCCGAACTGGATATCAAATCCCCCCCGCTTTATTTGATCTTTTATGCACTGATGTAATGGGTGTTTTATTCCCAAGACTGAATGAGTAATCAAAGCGCTGATGTTTGACGACCAAAAAAAAGAGACTAACATTGTAACTTCAGATCTTTATTTGAAATAAGGATCATTTTAGACTCTTATTTGAAAAAATGAGAACACTTCGGACCCTTATTTGAAAATTTTCCGTACTACATATTATTATTATTTGATTGAGAAATATACATCATGCATTTAAAAGTGCACTAAAATTTCTTAATATTGTGACTTCTAATTTGTTTCTTTACATAAACTAGAAAGATAGAGATACACTTTCTATTGCCCACCTCTTACAAACTAAAGTTTGTGGTCGAAATAGCACCATTACAAATTTTAGCTAACTAACCCGTTATGTTAGCGCAATACATCCTCAAAATTTGATAATTCTCAAAAAGAATTAGTCAGTTTTTTTTTAAAATTGTCGAAAATAATAAGGAAATTCCGTTGGAAGGATCAGATAAACGATGCCCACGTCAATATATATTCCCTTCTTATTAAACACAGATGTTAAATTATTAGAGTATTAAACCAAACCTTGGTCTTTAAAGGGAATGAGGAGCTCACACGGCCTCCCCACCCCTAATTTTCAAGAAAACTGCTTAACATGTTTAGTTGATTATTTTTTGGACAAAATACATTTAGAAACTCTCCCCGCAAAGAAGGAACAAAATAAAGGGGTAATTGTACCAGAAGTTTTAAAAATTTGTGGCAAAAGTATAATTAAGTTATAAAAATTTAAAAATAATCATTAAATAATGAAATTCTTTAAATTGGTGTAATCAAGTTCCTCAGTTAATTCTATATAATTTGACTAATGAAAAATGCAGATATGGCTTTTTTTGTTATTTTATTAAAACACATGATGGTGATGTGGCGCCCACCAAGTGCCACATCAGAAAAGAACTTTAAATTTTTTAAAAGAAAAAAGAAGGGAAAAAATTTTAAGAAAGAAAAGGTTGATAAAAGAAAAAATTAGGAGAATTAAATGAATAAAACAAATTAAAACCCCGGACGCGTTTTCGTGTGCGAATAAGGGATTCAATCACATCCTCGGAGGAGCAAGAGCAACGTCCGGTTCAACTTGGGAGTGCGCCATCATGGGAAGAAAAGCAAAAACGGAGTCCACATTGCGACTTCATTGCAAAAAAATTGATTAATGAGAAATTTAAGAAACTTTCACCGACCAAATGAGAAATTTCACAACTATTGCTTAAAATTGAATATATCATGAGCAACCACATGAAGAACTGCAAATTCCCATCAGACAAAAAGAAAATTTTAAAACAAAAATTATCTGTAGCAGCACTTAAACATAGAGACAAAAAAATTCCAAAAAATTGAGAATGGAGCTCTAGGAGTCTAGAGGAAGCCATTCAACAAATAGAAATCTGCAATCTTGTCAATTGCTTCTCCCAAAAAGTGCCCAACAAAAGAATAAAAATCTTAGGTTTGCCTTCGCAAATCAAATTTCTCGGCTTGCCTTGGATCATAGGATTTGATCACAGGGTAACCTCACCAAGACAGGGGTTGTTTCCAACCAATAGGGATTGTCTGCACCTATTCTCCAATAAGGAGGACTATTAGGCTACATTCTTTTTAATGTGTTAGCGCCCACACGCCCCGCTCCTCCTAATTCCCTTATGTATCTTTCTCTTCCTTGGGAAGAGGGAATACACTCCAGTTGCTTTACATCTTGAAAGTCTCAAGGTTGAAATTGAACTGGGATAAAGCCTTTTGGATATGTTTAGTCATCTCAATTTCTAATCAAGATAAGACTGGATAAGATGAGATATAAAATTTGGGAAATTTTGTTATATCTTATCTATTGTTTAATGATTGCAATAACAAAATCATATATATTTATATCTTATTAATTATATATATATATATATATATATATATATTTGTACTAATATACCTAAAATACTCAAACACCTAAAATATGTAATAAATACATATTTATATATAGAATTTATATTATAAGATACAATTAAATTCGAATATATAAATAAAAATAAGATTAAATTAAAAAATTTATTTTTTGTGTTATTTTGAATTTCTTAAATTAGAAATGAAATATTATTTATATTGAAATATAATTTTTTTTTATTTAGGGAATTTGTTATTTGAGAAAAACTAAATCTTATCCACTTTTATCCCACCTCTCATATAAGATAATTTTATACAAGTTATATCCCATTTATATTTGACTTTATTATATCTTGAGTAGGTACCAAATGCATGATAGGATAAATTTTATACTATCTTAAATTTTATCCCGACCGTCAAATGTAGCATTTAAGAACTTGCTTAAGTCCATTGAAAAAGTATTGATTAATGAGAAATTTAAGAAACTATCACCAACCAAATGAGAAATTTCACAACCACCGCTTAAAAAATTGAATAAATCATGAGCGACCTGCAAATTCCCATCAAATAAAAAGAAAATTTTCAAAACAAAAAGTATCAGCAGCAACACTTATACATAGAGACACAGAAAAAAATCAAAAAAAAAAATGAGAATGGAATTCTACGAGTCTAGAGAGAAGCTATTTAACAAAGATAAGTGTGCAATCTCGTCACTTGATTCTCCCCAAAAGCGCCCAACAAAAGAACAAAATAGAAAGAACAGAAATCTTAGGTTTGTATTCGCAAATCAAATTTCTTGGATCCTCGAATTCAAATGGGAACGCCCAGACTAATTTTTCAGCAACAAAAAGCCTCAAACTAATACATTCGTAACAAATGTATGGTAAAACCTCAAATTAATGCATTCATCAACTACCAAATATCAACTAACTAAGCAATATGATTATAAGCTTTAACGAAGACTTATAGAGGGTAAATTTGTCGAGACATACTAGTTTGGGGTTTTTTTTGTTATCGAAAGATTAATTTAAAATAAATTTGTCACATATATATCGTATGAGGTTTTTGCGATTCTTCTAAACTTTCGTCGTGGTATTTCAGCCAACAAAATATCCCAAAATTCTTCCCATGTTCTTGTCAGTGATGGCTTTTGGATATATGGTCTTTGGTATTCAGCCAACAAAATATCCCAAAATTCTTCCCATGTTCTTGTCCGAGGCTGCTTGTGCGATTCTTCTAAACTTTCGTCCAACCGCGTGATGGCTTTTGGATATGGTCTTTGAATTGCACTAAACTCAGCGATTATAGAGGCGAATTGTTTTTTATCCTAAGACAAATTTTATGGAGCTAGATTAAGATTCTATCTAATTTAAACTAGGAAGAAATCTTTTTTTTATTAAAAAATTCATAATAAGAGTCGTCGCCCCCATATGTTCCCTCTTAATGTGCATTTGGTGAGTTCTGTTTTGGGAGCTCGAGTTCTGATTCGCAATGTTAATTATGTTTTAGACGTCGCTGATGAAGGAAAATTGAGCATCTCGGAAGATCTTTTTCGGTCTGAATTTTTATTCATTTCTCAAATGATACATGAGAGATACACGGAGGCTGCAAAACAAACCACGTGAGTCTTTCACTGTGAACCCGTGGAACAGGTCGGCTTCGTAGGGATTGCGACGTGGTGATCTGGTGGTGAGCGTAGCGAAGAGCTCGCGGATGACATGGTCATTGAGCTCGGTCATCATTGGCGATCAACGCCTACTCTAATCAACCTCATCGATGTAGTCAAAGAAGGAAGAAGGGTTGGGATCGGATGAGGAGGAGGTGGTGGACGGCTAGGCATAGGAGAAGCCTGGATGGATTTAGTGAAGAAAAACTCTCAAATCTAGATCTTAATCAGGGGAGTAGAGGTCACCAGACATTTCGAGTGATCATATCACGCAACGAGCAACTTTCTTGGTGATGAAGATGCATTCTGAGATATACCTTATTCAACCTCAAAAATAGGATCGTAAATCTAGCTATATATATATATATATAAGTTTGTTCCCGAAAGCTTCAACCAAAACTCATATCAACCTAGTCCATCTATACATTAGGGAGACTATCGGCATCTCCCAAAAAGACTGGGCAAATAAATAAGGACGGGGGCATTTGGCAAGAAGATTTGCACCACCCTTTTAAGTGGTGGCGTGGTAGGAGAGAAGTTATTTTATATTAAGAAATACACAAAATGGAGAAAAGTATCAAAAAAAGTCATAAACTTATGGTATCGGTACCAATTTAGTTATAAATATTTCAATTGGATCAATATTTTTACATTAATACCAATTTAATCCATCTGACCAAATTTGGCCTATCAACTCTAACGTGAATGTCGATCGGCTGATGAATGCTAACATGGCCATTTTTTCCTTTTCTTCTGTTTTTTTTTTTTTTTTTTTTTTCTTCTTCCTTTTCTTTTTCCTCTTCGCATTCTTCTCCGACAATGGCCAATAAGCCTCTAGCAGCTCGCCCTTGCCACTAGGCAAGGGCTTGGTGGCCCTCGCCGCAACCCTTTTCGACAACTAAATGAATCAAGAGCTTGAAGAAAATAAAGGGAGAAAGAAAAAAATTAATAAAAAAATTAAAAATTACCACTTTAGCAATCGTCAACCAGCCGATGACCATGGTCGACAAATTTGCCTGGACACAAATATAAAAAGGTTTAGAACTAAATTGGTTTACTTGAAAGGTTTATAACTAAATTAATACTAATATCATAAGTTTATGACATTTTTGATACTTTTCCCCACCCTTGGCCACTAAAGGAATGTATTACACACATGGTGCCAAGGAGGAAGAAATGGTGATTGAAGAAAGAAAAGGGAGAAAAAATAAAAAATTGATAAAAATAAAAAATAAAAATTACCACGTTGGCAATTGTCAATAAACAGCAGATATCGAATAACCATAGCAGCTTCATCGTTTTGCTAAAGAATCGTGATTGGGACTAGAAAGCATTCGTACAGTACAAATTTGGTTGAAAGTAATGGACCAAATTTGTGTTTTAAAAAGTACAATCAAATTCTAAAATTTATCATGAAAATTCAATTGATTCCTAAAAGTTAAAATGTGCAATCAACAGAAGGACTTGATCAAAATAATTAAACAAGTTTTAGGACTTAATTATACTTATTGAAAATTTTAAAACTCAATTATAATTTCGTGACAAGATTTAGAATTTCTAATAAACTTATCCCTCTAATTTTGCTCTCCATATGCACAATGGAGGGACAACAGTCATTACACGACATTGTGTTAAAAATCCAGTTCATTGCCTTATTATTCGAGGCCAAATGACGACACGACACTAACGAATGAACCGTCAAAGGCCTAACTTCGGTGCGTCCAAAATACACATGATCAGCGGGCGGGCGGGAGGCAAGTCACGGGCCTGCCCAGGCCCGCCCACAAAATGAGCGAACTGGGCTAAACTTTTTAGGCCCGGTCAGTGGACGGGAGCGGACCTTGGCCAGGGCCTTGAGGCCCGGCTCGGCCACGAGAGCAAATTTGTTTTTTACACTCCATTCGTATTTTTGTTTGGGTCTCAGTAGGTCCCCCCCAATTTCCGTTTTTTTTTTCCAGATAGATTATTGGTCCTTGACGAATTAAAGGATTTTCTGTAGGATTTTTCAATCTTTACTACATGATAAGTATTACGAAAATTTGGGACGACAAGCAAGTCAGATAATAGATGGAATGAAGGAAATGAAACGTAGATCGGTCCAAATACCGGCACATATGTCCGCGATAGAGCAGCACAAAATATCATTATAGAGACAAGCGATATAATAGAAATTATAATCACTCAAATACTCTCTTAATGTTTTCCGATTTCCAATTACACCTACTCACTCATTCAGTATTGGATGGAGGTTTTGGACAATTAGGTGTGGAACGCTAGGCATGATCACGACTGAAGCTGGCTTACTGTGGGTATGCGACACCAACATCGGTAATGCGATGCTCCGCCATCTTCGTCATGATGAAAGGTAGACAATTTTCCTAGGAAAGCTTCAACTGTATCTCTTAATTTTCCACAGAATATGTCCGTCGAAAATTAAATTCGTGAAAGCTTTTCAAACTTTGAACAGGATAGTATAGTGCGCAAATAGAAAATATTCCATCAAAATGTTCTCCTACTTCACAAAACCAAAAGACCTACCTAATTAACACAATCTCAAAAACTCAAATAAATATTCGAGTCACATGGCGCCGAAGCAGCACAACCTCTTGGCCTTCGATCGGCTCCCACTTATTTTGGATTAGTCTGACTGGACGAGTCGGTCAAGCTGCCCATCCACGCCGGCGGAAGCATCCCCGTTTGCTCCTCCACCGTCTTGAACAGCGGAGGCAGCATCCGGTAAACCCCGGCGACGTCCTTCATCGCGTTGCCAGTCCCGCTCCTGCTTCCGTCGCCCCCTTCTCCGCCGCTGGTCCAAATGCTGATCTTCGGCTGCAGCCCCTTGATGGCATCCGCGTTCGCCTTCGCCACCTGTTGGAACACGCCGTTGTTGATCATCATGTAATCCCTGAGGGCGGCGTAGTTGCCCCCCAAAGCCTCCAGCAGGGTCCGCAGATAGGTGCCCTGGGCTTGGGCCAATGCCACGAGCGCCTCGGCCTCTCTCTTCTTGGCGTAGAACTCCGCGTCGGCGAGCTGCTGCCTCGAGTAGAAGCTGGCCTCGGCGATCGCCTTCTGGGCCTCCGCCTCCTTCTCCTTCTCGTACAGGACTGCTTCCGCGGCTTTCTGCTTGCTGTACAGCTCCCAGTTTGCTTCTTGTACCTTAGATTCAGGTTCCAAAAAGGAAGCGTCACTTGAGAGAGTTCAATCATAACCGAAATTTCCGTTCACTCAAGCAACTATTTTCTTGACAGACTATGGTTGACTCTTCTTTAGACACCAAACGTAACATCAACATTCTTGTCAAGCAACATTCCAGCATATAACCAATTATTTTGAGACTCTAAAAGGTCACTAACCTTTCAAATTGACATGTCGGGCTATATGCCCTCAACTTTCGCTTTTATGTACCTTTAAATTAACCTATTGTACCTATACATGTCGAAAAACTAGCCTATAGACTTAAGGCGTATCAGTCCTTGATCATGACGGACATTGCAATGTCATTCATAAACATCAAGCGCATCTTCCGATGTAAACCGAATGAGGCATGACAGTTTCCTATGTTCCATCCGGTCGTACCTATAACTCTTTCTTGACGATGACTAGGGTATGCAATTGCATTGAAAGCGAAATTCTATTGAAGAGAATCCTGACATTATCGATAGACTATGCGGATTATAAGACAGTTTAGGAACCTTGTTCCCTTGACTTGCAGGGCGCCGAGAGATGCGGGGTTTACCTTGGTTTCGTACTCTACGCTGGCCTTACTCAGGAACTCGGCCTTGAGCTTCTCGGTCCGTGTCAGGGCGTTCATCCTCTCGACCTCCCTCTGAAGCTCGGCCTCCCTCAGCGCCACCGACTTGGCGGCCTCCACCTGCGCCACCTCGGCCTCCTTGGTCCAACCCGCCTTCTTCTTCGCCAGCTCGGAGTTGGCCTCCGCGACCTCGGCCTCCCTTTCATTCTCGTAGACCTTCACCTGCGTCCTCACCCTGATCTCCTCCTTCTTCCCCTCCCCTTGCCTCTGCGTAGCGATGATCTTCGTCTCTGCGTCAATCTTTGCCGCGTTTTGCAAGGTCTGCCCTTCCCTACTCTTGGACCCAATCTCGCCCTTCATCCTGGCCTCAGACACGTCGATCTTGGCCTGGTTCGCCGCCTCCATCTGCGTCTTCTGGCCCAAGTAAGAGAAGTACTCGTGCCCCGGGACATCCACCAGCTGCTTCACGTTCGCGTTATAGATCAGCAGGCCGAACTGATTGAGCTCGAGCTGGACCTTCTCAAACACCTCCCCCTTGAACTCCTTGGTGCCTCGGAAGATCTCTTCCATGGTCATTGAGGCCGCCAGCACACGCGTCTCCCCCTCGATGATCCCCTGGACGAGCTCCTTCACGTGGTTGGAGAGCTTGTCGTGGGGGGAGATGAGTTTGGCATATTTGTGGAGGCTCTCATCATCGTCGACCTTGGGACCGATGGTGAACACGGCTGGGAGGATGAAGGGCAGCTTCTCGGCGCTCATGGCCTGCACCTCGAACGTGTAATTGACCGGCGACACGTCGAAGACGGCGCAGGACTGACCGGGAAGGACCCATCCCTTCTTCGCTATCTTGATGTCGGCGATGCCGACCCCGGTGATGACCAGGTACTCGGAGGCGCTTGCAACCCAGTACATGGTTTTTCTCGCTGTCTCGGAAACGAACTAAGAAGGGGGCTTGTGCGTAGGCTGTGTGAACTGTGAAGTGTCTGCAGGCTGTGGAGGTTGGATTTATACAGAAGTGATGAGCGAGGAAGACGAGGAGATAAGAACGGGTGCCTTCCACCTTGTTTTTTTTTTTTTTTTTTTTTTTTTGTCAGTTCTACTTTATGCCTACTCTACACTCACTAGGCGTGGGAGTCGCAACACTCGAAACTTACGCGTTCCTACCCCTCATCCCCGAGAGGTGGGGATTTGAACCCGCCTCCTTCCATATTGGAAGGGCGTGGAAATCGCAACCCACTCCACCTTGTTTTTTTTTTTTTTTTTTTTGTCACTTACGCGTCTCACTACCCATCTCATCTCCCTAGGTGGAGGGATTTGAACCCGACCTCCCCCTTCCATATTGGAAGGGTGGCCACTGGGGCGAACCCCCAGTGGTTCACTCCACCTTGTTGATCAGTAGGAAAAGAAACATCGGACTTGGGCATCGTCATTATCTATGGAATTCTCCTAGTAATCTTCTCCTAGTGATCTTTGGCGATTTCAATTTGACCTTTTCTATTTTAGGTAATTTTCGAATTTTAACGATGGATTAGCGCTAGCACCAACCGCACAATTATCTGGCGGATATTATTAAAATCTTTGAGAATCTGTATAAATGGCACTTGCATTCTTTGAGTTCTTAGCTTTTATTTTCTTTCCAAATTTGGAGGAATATCGGCCGATATTGATTTTTGGCAGAAATGATATCTACCATTTTAAAAGTTACAGTTGAAACATTCATAAATATCTTATTATTTGAATGTAATCACTTAAATCCGTATCTTTAAATAGAAAAAAGGTAAGTAGATGTTATCATTCATTAAATATTGTTATTATCTAGTGAAGCAACGCCCATCATGTATCTGAAAGTCACACTCAAATTTCTTATGAATATCATATTACTTGAATGTTATGACTTACATAAACTAGAAAAATAAGGATCCACCTTGGGTTGTCCACCTCTTGCAAACTCAAAATTATTGGTCAAAACAGTACCATTAAAAATTCTAGCTATCAGCGCCGTTTAGCATAACATAATTCGAACTTAAAAATTCAAAAAAAAATCTCAAAAGAATTAAGTTGGGTGTTTTTTACAACCGGGTAAACGGAGCCCACGTCAACAGATATTGCCTTCGTATTAATAAAAGGATTGTAGATTAATTATAGCGTTGAACCACATCTTCGCCTAAATTAAATATCGCAAGTCCTTATAATGAAATCTCAACTGCATTGTGTGCTATTTGTTCCATTGGAAAAAAATTAACTATCTTGAAACGACGAAGGAACTCCAATTCAATTCATGTCTGGGTCGCCATAGCAATTGCCAACTGTTTCCGCGTTTTCCTCGATCCTAAAAAGGGAAATTAGGAGGTAGGTCAAGCACGACTTCTCCACCAACCCTAGTTTGTCTAGGATACCTCTTTAACTTGTTTTAGCCGATTTCTTTTATCGGGAAAAATCGGAATTAGGAACTCGAGATTTCCCTCAAATCTTCCTTTATATATATATATAGGGAAAAGGAGGAGGAATTTCACTTTTATTCAGAGTGGACGAGAGGACTCGCTTAATTTCGATATGGATCGCACATTGCATAAAAAAAATATTTATGAGCATTTTCTCTTCTTCTCTTTGTAATTAACAGAGACATTCAGATTTGACTCTCTGCAGCATGGGAGCGGATTGCTGCAACAAAAAAAAAAGAGAGAGAGAGAGAGGATATCTCGGTATGAAAAACAAACATACTGTCAACACCTCAACTGATTATCAGGTTCTGACCAAAAAAAAGAAAAATTGATTATCAGGTCAGTCTGAGGAAGCTGCTTGCTCTTCAAGATCTTATGCATTGACTTGAGAAATTGAAAGGAAAGCTCCTCTAGCATTGACAATCAAACGCCATTTCCTATAGGAGGAAGGTCCCGATCCCTCACAGCTGACTTTCTTTTTTTTTTTGGTGGTTTGTGGGTGGGTTTTTGTTTTGTTTTGTTTTTTTTTTGGGGGGAGGGGGGGGGCGGTGGGGGCAAAACCTGCTCAGTTAGGGGTCAAATATGACAAGTGGTTTCTACTTTATACAAGTTATTGCAGATTTTAGTAAAATATCCAGCAGACAAACTCATACACCCTAAGAAATCAACAAATGTAATTCACAATGACCTTTCCTTTTCATGGAAAAGTGCACACAACTTCATCATTTTTGCAGAAGTTTCTTCATTTCAGAGAACACCCATCAACAAATCAAAGTACCCAGAATTATAATTCATCACATCATCTTTAAAATCATCAGATAATCAGGCTTGCTTGGCAAACTAATCCAGCAAGCCATTCAATTGGTGTCACATTGTTGAGAGAAATCGTTTCAAGGTTTTTTTTTTGGTTACAAAACAGTTGATTACTTTCATTCATTAATACGATAGGCACATGATAAAGGTAAACATAATTCCGAATATAAAATATCCCTATAAAATATCCCGAAGAGGCTGGGGATGGACAAGCACCCAATTAATAGAAATGAGGCAATTTTTTCATGTCCAAGTAAAACTAAAGGGTCCACCAGAGAATTCAAGAAATAAAAACATGCAACAATTGATTTTCGCACATGATTCATGAACTATGACATAAATATTGGAACACCTTCAGGGGGTTTAGCCAAGTAAAAGACAATACGAATTCCGTTAGCATCTTGATCGAGAAAACAATAAATGTTCCGCCACACATCCTCAGTATCGCCACTTCAGCCTAAAAAACTTCTAAGTGTACCATCTTCGATTATTTTGCTTGGTATTAGGCAATACCTGACTTTTCATGACTATTTCCAGAAAAAGATCACAGCAAACACCACATAACAAGCAAATCAGACAAACACGAATTCACCATGTCATAAAATTTGTAGGTTCGGCCAAAAGTGAACCAAAAATCGACAATTAAGAAAGAGGTAGAAAAGGTCAGACAAAAATTTGATAGCTAACAATAGTAAATTCCAAGTAGAGCAAATCTAGTATCTTCTCTCAACATGTAAAACCAAAATGTAAAAATTGACTCAATTACATTCCAGTGAAGGCCTTCTTCCCACCGCCGCCTGATGATCCCGCCAGAATCACCTTCAACACATTAAACCTCACGGTCTTTGACAACGGCCTGACATAGAAAAATCTAGTTAAAGAAATGGCCTCCGGTTAAATGTCACCGGAACATATTAATTGCATGAAGAAAGAAACCTGCACTGGCCAATAGTAAACAATTAAGAATATAGTTTTGGTATAAGAAAGTCACCGCGCTTCCAAGCCTCCAACACCTCGAGTGTTGTGACATCTCACTCATCTAAACTAATTACAAGCACACCTCCTATAAGTACTTAATCAGATTCAGCATGACCAGATGAAAAAACATATTTTGCTACCACTGCTTAAAACTTACAGTGGTGAATTTCTCCAATTTTCTCATTTGGTGTTACTAGAGGTAGTACCAGCAAAGTGGGCAAAGTCTATTGAGCCACCCCTTGAGAAATCGAATCATATGTCATTTGACCTATACTATTTTAAAAACCAATACCGGATATATCAGCCATGCGAATAGTGCGTGTAACACCATAAATGGTCTTAACCCGAAGGCCCGCAACATTTATTGCCACAAAACTAGGCCTTGAGGTCTGAATCTCTCCAATAGCTGTGGTCGAACCGACTAAAGGAACATCTCTAGAAACATTCTAGACATTATTATGCACTTGATTGTTATTAGCCATCTTGATTTTCTAATAAACCCATTAACAGTAAAGAAACAAATCGCTATAAGATTGTTGGAAAATATATATACGTAATATTGTTTGTTGTAACCTGAAAACATTAAACAGGAAAAATAACTTTGATAAAGCGATAAAAATATTGAATATTTCTTCTTAACAAGTAAAGAAGATACAATTACAAACCAAATTTGAAATTGCACAGCTCTTATACAATTACAATAGTATTAAACAGGAGGTGGGGTATAAATTATTGAATTTTCTTAAAGCAATTAGTTCTTACAAATGGTGATATGCATATTCACGAACTATACCTCCCAAAATATGACACCTTGAAGCTGTTTGTATTAGCACCAAATTTAACTGTGAGGCAAATATGGCCTGGAAAATTCGAACTCAAGATCTCCAACTCTAATACCATGTTAAATTTGGTCAGACCATTACTAACTATTGTAAAAGTTTAAGCTATTAGATAAATGTGTGTTTTATTATTTAAATATTATAATCAATGCAAATAGGATAATTGAACTTTTCATGAAACCAGCACACTTAAACAAAAATAAAGTGAAGAGATGTGTCGTTCTTCCTTTTTTTCCTTGTGAATGAAAAATAGTTCAAATCAATTTGTAAAGTTTGAGAGGTCATGTATTGAAGATATACATGAACTAAAAATACAGGAATACAAGAGATACACAAATTAAAGAAATACATGACATGAAGAAATATATCTCATTTTGCTCACTTTCGTTGATCCATTAACCCATAATTACAACAATGATTCTATGCAAAAAATAAAATGAGGATACGGCACTAATAAAGGAGCGACTAAAAGCCAAACTTTGGTGTGTTAAACTACATTTGATCAACAGGTGGGCAGCTCATGGGCGTGCGGCGCACCCGCCCACTAAAATGTCTAGGCTGAATTTTTAGGCCCAATTAGCAGGCGGAAGCGGGCCCACTCGCCCGTGAGAGTAAATTTTTTTTATTTATATTCACTTTATATTTTTGTTTGGGTCTCGATAGGTCCCCTTATTTCCTTCCTTTTTTATTTTTCAGAATTAGATTATTTGGTCCTGACGTATTAGAGGAATTTCTCTGGAGCTTCTCAATCTTTTCTCCATGAAGGGTAAGTAAATTCCCAGGAATCCTGCGAAAAAGAAGGGGGCAACAGTTATCCAAGGCGTGACCTCTTGCATTGGATGGAGGCACCGGGCAATAAGCTGTGGATCACTTGGCACGAGAACGATTGAAGCTGGCCCCCTAGTTCTTTTGGAATGCAACACCAACGTCACGGTTGCGATGCTCGCCATCTTCATCAGGATTTTTTTTTTTTTTTGGTCAAAAAAGATACTGATGCATTATCTTAAGTAGTCTTAGAACACAACAATGGGTTACATTCGGAAACTAAAATATTCCATAGAGATAGAGGGGGTCTATGAACCCAATTTGGAGGAAGTTTCTTTGCACGATGATTTCATACTAGCCAATCAGCAGCCTGATTTGCCTCCCGCGGACAGTAGATTACTGTTACGTTTTGGCCCAGAAAGAGCTCTTGTCGGCAGCGTTGAATTATCTCTCTTAAATTCCATGGAATCTCGGCCCGGCCCATGACGAAATTCACCACCGCTAAATTGTCGCTTTCACAGGTAAGGTAAACTGCTTCACTTCGTGTCTTCACGTACGACGACTTCCAGTTCAAGATAAAGCGTAATCCGTGTAAAAGGGCTTCCGCTTCGCTTGTGCCGACGAAGAAGCCCTAGCCTCTCGCCGCAAAGCCATCAACGACAGATCCCTCTTCATCTCTTGCGATTCCGACCACAGAACAGAGGTTTTCTCCCGATACCCATGAGGCGTCGACGTTCACTTTCAATTGACATTTTCCCGATGGAGTCCAGACCTTTGATAAGCGTTGAGATGTGGTCTGATTTGTGTTTTTCTTTCTTCCTCTGCTGAAAGCTAAATTCTGGGTTTGTGCGAGATCGAGGACGTCCGTCGGGCTTGGGATTTTTCCTCTGAAGATCCGTGCGTTTCGAGCCTTCCAGATCTGCCATAGGATCCCTGCGATGAATTCTCTTTCAGGTGAACCCTTTCGTGATGCGAATGTTGCCGAAAGCCACTGATCTATCCTTTTGATTTGTTTCAACATATTCTTCCCCTGTAGCCGGATATTTTTCCAGATCTCTTTAGTCCACCTGCAGAATAGGAAGAGATGTTCGGTGGTTTCAATATGCGTATGACATATCTAACATAATGGATCCGAGCTGATCTTCTTTTGTAGAGGTTCTCCCTTGTGGGAATGGCACTTTGACAAATGCTCCGGAGGAAGGTTCGATTTTCGGTGGGACGAGAGACTCCCGGATCTGCTCCATAAAGATCGTGGGGGCTAGTAAGAACACGAGGCTTTCGTGAATTTGGTCTAATAGTCGATGATTGGGATCTATTGTATCCACTTTTCACCATGAATTCTCCTTTGCAATTTCCTATCCATATTCTACTGTCTGGTTTGGGATCTTTACTCAAGGGAATAGCTAGAATCTCGCTTGCTACTTTCTCTTCAAAGTACTGATGAATAAGAGTATGTTTCCAAGTTCGGGTATCTTCGTTTATCAAATCTTCAACCATAGTTGGTTCTGTTGGGTTTACTGATTCCCCTGTTAACTCCTGTGATAACCATTTATCCTCCCTTATTTTGATTGATTTACCATCCCCAACTAACCATTTCACATCTGATTTCATAGAGTCTCGCCCCAACAGCATACTTTGCCAGCCCCAAGAGGATCGCTGGCCCTTCTGTGCACTCCATATATCTCCATAAGGGAAGTATGTGCCCTTTAGAACTTTGCTCCATAACGCATCCGGGGACTTGTGTAGACGCCAGACCTGTTTGCCCAGCATTGCACAATTGAAGGTAATTAAGTCTTTGAACCCCATCCCTCCTTCATCCTTTCTTGTCTTCATAGCTTCCCAATTCTTCCAGTGAATTCCTTTCTTTGAGTCTCCTTTCTGCCACCAGAATGACGCTATTCGCCTTTATATTGCTCTGCAGATGGACAAGGGTAGCTTGAAGATCGACATGGCATAGGTTGGGATGGCCTGCACCACACTCTTAATCAGGACCTCCTTTCCTGCTTTGGTAAGTAATTTTTCCTTCCAACCCTCCAGCTTTGAATTCACTCTGGTGAGTATCCATGCAAATAATTCTTTTTTAGATTGTCCCCATTCTGTAGGGATACCTAGGTATTTCCCTGTCTTGTCAAAAACGGGCACTCTCAGCTCTTGAGCCATATTCCTCTTAAGTAGTGGGGGACAATCTTACTAAAATAAACGCCTAACTTGTTTAAGTTGACAGCTTGCCCCGTTGCATAGCAATACTGATTAATTGTAAGTGTCAAATTCTGACATTCCTTTAAAGTCCCATCCATGAAGAAAATAACATCATCCGCAAACATAAGGTGAGAAAGCTTAGGACAGAACCTGTTGAGCTGTATACCTTGTATGCTGCCTTCTGCTACTGCTTTTTGCATCAACCAAGTTAACACATTAGTGATTAGGATGAATAAATAAGGCGACAATGGGTCTCCTTGCCTTAGACCTCTGGAAGGACTAAAAAACGGGGTAGGTTCTCCATTAAGCTTAACGTTGAAAGTCACTGTTGTGATGCATTGCATTATTAAAGCCACCCATTTCTCTGAAAAACCCATTTGCAGCATGCAATCCCGAAGAAAATCCCATTCAATTCTGTCATATGCTTTCTGCATATCTAATTTAAGTACTGCCTGATGTTTCTTCTTTCTTTTGGTGATGCGCAGCTGGTGTAGCACTTCCTGCACTATTAGGATGTTATCCCGTATCTGTCTCCCCTATACAAAGGCACTCTGTTCAGGTTCGATTATCTCTGGCAGCCATTGCTTCAATCTATTGGCAAGTAGTTTTGATATGATTTTATAACTGAAATTGCAAAGACTGATAGGTCTAAACTGACAAATTGTCTCAGGGTTTTTCACTTTGGGAATCAAGGCAATATATGTTTGGTTTAGATGAGGATCCAAAACCCCTGTGTTGAAGAAGCTCTGTACCAGGTGGAATAGGTCAGTCTGAATAATATCCCAATCATTTTGATAGAACATACCATTAAACCCATCAGGGCCAGGCGCTTTCAAGGCTCCCAATTGATAAACTGTTGTTTTGATTTCCTCCATCGTGGGATTAGCCACCAGCGATGCATTTATGCGATCATCAATAGGAGTATGGCATTGGCATAAGACTGGCTGATAATGATGTTCCCCTGCTGTTGTATATAAGGTGCTGTAATAATTTTTAATGTGAATCCTGATTTCTGCTAGATCCCGACACCATCTGTCTTCTTCCACTTTCAGCATCGTAATGTGATTTCGACGCCTCCTTTGGACTGTTGTAGCATGAAAGAAACGTGTATTTTTGTCTCCCCACTGTAACCATTTAATTCTTGACCTCAATCCCCAATATTGTTCCTCCTGCTTTCTTAATGTGTCGATCCGGTGGATGATGCTTTTCTCTTCCTTTCTGTTTGAATGTGACTGATTGGTTATTGTTGTTAGGGCCTGAGTTAACTCTCTTATCCTACTGGGTGCATGAGCAAACTTTTTTTGACTCCACTGTGTCAATTTTTTTGCTGTTTCCTGAAGCTTGTCTGAGAAAGTTGGCTGAGGATAGACTGTGTTAGTCCATGCATGGTGAATAACATCGTGATATTCTTCATTTTCTAACCAGAAAGCCTCCATTTTAAATTCTCTTCTTCTTTTCCTTTGTGCAGGGTATAGCCTCAGAACAAGAGGACTGTGATCCGAGCCTATTGCTGGAAGAGCATGAATTTCTGCATCATGGAAGAGTACTCGCCATTCCAAGGTACATAACGCCCTATCCAATCTTTTTTAACAAGATCGTCCCTTCTCTGTTGTTTGCCCACGTGAATGCACATCCTTGACTGTCCATATCCATCAGGGATAACTCATTAAGCATGTCTCTAAATGCTGCGATTCTTTTATTATCTGCTTCCCTTCTCCCAACCTTCTCCCATACATATAGAATCTCGTTAAAATCACCCAAGCATATCCATGGGTGGGAACTGTGGGGTTTCAATGTCTTCAAATGCTGCCATAGTTGTATCCTCTCACCAAAATTTGTGGATGCATGAATAAAAGTAATCTGCATCACTGATTTCCTGGCTGGTTCAGTGCATTTGACATCTATAAATTGTTTTGAACTGCTTTGCACTTGCAATGATACTTCCTCATTCCACATTAACGCCAACCCCCCTGCTATACCCGTTGGGTTTTCTAAAAATAAGTGCTGAAATTGAAGTTTCCTGGATATACTTTCCACCCTCGTTGCTTTGTTTTTAGTCTCCATTAGAAAAACTATACTGGGCCTTTCCAGAGCAATTAATGCTCTTAGCTCTTGGATTGTCAGGGGGTTGCCTAGCCCCTGACAATTCCAGCTAATAATTTTCATGTCTTCTTTGGTGGCTTATTAGGGCTAGCCACCAAAGCCCAATCTGTGCCATCCTTAAGCAACTTCATTGGGGTCTCCGTCATGCCTGAGTCATCTATGATAAGAGGTATAGGTTCAGGTAGGCATTTCTGTTTTTTGGTTTTCTACACTTTCATATTCTTTTTGCTGCTTTTTCCTATCTTCAAAGAATTTTGTATTGAAGCATCTGAGCAAATGATCTGTTTTCCATGATCTTTGATAACCTGCTGATTTGTGATAGGGGTTTCCAAGATCTCCGGCTCCATGGAACTTTCTGCTCTTCTTTTGCTGCATACTTCAAGACGTATTTCTGGATCTTTCTCTCTTATAATTAGATCATGCTTGCTGCCTAGAGAAGGTTCTTCAGGTATGGTTTCTTCTATTATAATGTCTTCTTCAATGTTGCCATAAAAGGCCTCCCAATAAGGGCTGTGATCACTGACTTCTGCTTTCAGCCATGGTCCGTAGGAGCCAATTTTGTTGATTGCCCATGGAGATTCTGCATAAGGTATTTCTGAACAATCTTGTGCATAGTGGCCTATTCTTCCACAGGAGTAACAATAATGGGGTAATCTTTCGTATTTATATTCAACCCACAGCCATTTATGGCCAATATCCAAGATAGTTCCTGCTTTCAGAGGAGTAGTTAAGTCTACTTCCACTCTGACTCTTCCTCCTTTTTGCTGCAGGTTTCCCATGGTTTCAAGCTTAATTTCCTGGACCTGGCCGAGTTTTTTCCCCAAATCATGGTAAATTGTTTCAACCCTCCATCCAGGGGGGATTCCTCCAATTCTTACCTTGAAGGCTGCTCTAGAAAAATCATAACAGTGTTCTGTAATTTTAGGCTCGCATTGTTTTAGAACAAGCAGATTACTGGAATAACACCAAGGTGCAGATTTTAGGATTCTATCCTTTTCCGCCTCTGATTGAAATACAAAGGTAAAGAGACCTAGTCCTTTTTGTGCACATTCTACTGCCTCTACTTTCCATGCTTTCTTTATAGTTGTGAAGAATGCTGGAAAGTTGACATTGGGTTTTGAGTAAAGTTTACCCAAAATTGTTCTCTTACATTCATCTCTTTTCTGTAATGATATCTTCGGGTTTACTTCAACTACATCTTCCTCATACCACAAATGACCTAATCGTTTACATAATGCTGCAACCCGCAACTCATTGTCATCTTTTCTATCCATGCTATGTAAAAACCATAAAAAAAACTTAATAGCAACAGTCAATATTTCTGAGTACTTCTTAAATCCCTCTCAGACATTTTATCAAACATCTTACTGACAGAGAGCTCAATAAGATTTTCAGTATATCTCCTTATCAGAGCCGGATCCACACCTTTTCACAGAAGCATCTACGGTGAATTTGTTCCAGATCAGAATCGTATTCAACAACCCACCACTACGCCAGAAGTCCAGAGCCAGATTACGAGCTTCTTCATCCAGACATCATTAACTCTACCCACAGATCGAAAGGGAGGAAATCCAACCTTGATTGAAGCCACATAAGTCGTAGATCCTGCCGATCGAGCGAGGCTACTGCACTATGTGAAGAGTAGAATGCCACCATACTCAACAAAAAAGAACTGGCGAAACATTCTTTAGGGTTTTTGTTTTTTGTCAATCAATCTGTAACAAGGACAAAAAGGAGTAGAGATTTGTGGTATTTAGACTGAGTCTAGGTTTTGGGGAGGAGACATCACTACCAGAGGGTAGAGAGAGCTCGCATACACGAGAGAGCTGAACTTGGATGAAAGGGAGACAATTTTCATAGGAAAGCTTCGAGGATGTCTTATTTTCGACGAAATATGATTATTATCGTTCAGAAATAAATTCGTGAAAGCTTTTCAAGCAATAAAACTTTGATAAGGATAGTATAGTGCGCAAATAAAAAAATTATTCACGTTCTAGTACTTCACAAAACCAGAAGACCAAATTAACACACCTCCATAATTCAACATAATTATTTGTGACGCTGAAGCAGAACTCTTAGCTTTCAATTGACTCCCACTTAATTTGGATTGGACGGACTTGACATGCCCATCCACGCCGGTGGGAGCATCCCAGTTTGCTCCTCCACCGTCTTGAATAGTGGTGGCAACATAAGGTAAACCCCAGCAACGTCCTTCATCGCATTGCCGGTCCGGCTCCCGCTTCCGTCGCCCCCTTCTTCACCGCTAGTCCAAATGCTGATCTTTGGTTGCAGCCCCATGATGGCCTACGCATTCACTTTCGCCATCTCTTGGAACACACTGTTGTTGATCATCATGTAATCCCTGAGGGCGGCGTAGTCGCCCCCCAGTGCTTCGAGCAGCGTTTGCAGATAAGTGCCCTGGGCTTGGGCCAATGCCACAAGTACCTCGATCTCTCTCTTCTTGGCATAGAACTCTACATCGGCAAGCTGCTGCCTCGCGAACAAGCCAGCCACAGCAATCACCTTCTAGGCCTCCGCCTCCTTCTCCTTCTCGTACAAGACTGCTTCCATGTCTTTCTGCTTCCTGTAGAGCTCCCAGTTTGCTTCTTGTACCTTAGATTTAGATTCAAAAATGCAAGTGTCCTTTGAGAGAGTTCAATCATAACCACAGTCTCCATCCCCTCAACCAACCATCTACTTGACAAACTATGGCCGACTCCTCTTGAGACACCAAATGTAACATCAACATTCTCGTACGTGTGAAGCAACATTCCAGCATAGTACCAATTATTTTGAGATTCTAGAAGGTCACCAGCCTTTTAAATTGCTATGCCAGGCTACATGCCCGAATATAAACATAGTTTGCTTAATTTTACGTACCTTTAACTTAACCTATGGTACTCTTGCTCCATCTCGCCTATACATGTGGAACAGCTCGAATATAAACATAGGGGTATTGGTCCTTGATCAAGACGAACGATGTAATGTTTTTTACAAACATCAAGCGAAGCGTCTTCTAATGTAAACCAAATAAAGCATGACAGTTTCCTTTGTTCTCTCTAGTCCTACTTTACTATTCTTTCTTGCCGATGACTAGAGGATGCATTCGCATTGAAAGCGAAATCCCATTAGAGAGAATCCTAACATTATCAATAGACTATGCCAAGAGAGATGTCGGGTTTACCTTGGTTTCGTAATCTACAATGGCCTGGCTCAAAAACTCGGCCTTGAGCTTTTCCGTCAGCGTCAGGCCGTTCATCCTCTCGACCTCCCACTGCAGCCGGGCCTCTCTCAGCGCCATTGATTTAGCGCCCTCCACCTGCGCCACCTCGGCCTCCTTAGTCCAACCTGCCTTCTTCTTTGCCAACTCTGCGTTAGCCTCCGCGACCTTGGCCTCTCTTTCGTTCTCATAGACCATCACTTGTGTTCTCACCCTGATCTCCTCCTTCTTCCCCTCCCCCTGTCTCTGTGTCGCAATTATCTTTGTCTCTGCATCAATCTTTGCCGCGTTTTGCAAAGTTTGCGCTTTGCTAAGCTTGGCCCCAATCTCACCCTTCATCCTGGCCTCCGACACGTCAACCTTTGCTTGGTTCGCCGCCTCCACATGCGTCTATTGGCCCAAGTAAGAGAAGTACTCATGCCTTGGGAGATCCACCAGTTGCTTAATGTTCGCGTTATAGATCAGCAAGCCAAATTGGTTGAGCTCAAGCTGGACTTTCCCGAACACCTCTTGCTTGAACTCCTTGGTGCCCCGGAAGATCTCTTCCATGGTCATCGAGGCTGCGAGGACTCAAGTCTCTCCCTCAATGATCCCTTGGACGAGCTCTTTGGTGTGGTGGGACAGCTTGTCGTGGGGGGACAAGAGCTTCGCGTACTTCACAAGGCTTGCCTCGTCATCGACACGGGGCCCGATGGTGAATACCGGGGGGAGGACGAAAGGGAGCTTCCCGGTGCTCATGGCTTGGAGCTCGAAGGTGTAGTTTACTGGCGTCACATCGAAGACAGCGCAGGACTGTCCAAGGAGGACCCATCCCTTCTTCACTATCTTTATGTCGGAGATGCCAAAGCCGGTGATGACCAAGAATTCCGAAGCGTTCACTACTCGGTACATGTTCTCTTCTCACTACTCAAAAACAAGCTGAAAGGCTTACTTGTAGGTTGTGTGAAGTGGTTGTAGGTTATTCATTCGTAGGCTTTGCTGATCAGTAGGAAAGGAATATCGATTGACCTTCGCATCATCTTCCACATCCTTTTTTTTTTGGTCGAAAAGAACTGACATTTACTAGATTAACTCGGAGTCTTACATAATATCGATGGAGAAAGATCGGTACATAAAATATTCCAGAGAGGAAAAGGAGGAGAAAGCAGCCAATTAGTAGGTAGAGTGTTGAGTTGATGATTCCGAACGATCCAATCCGCTGCGGCATTTGCTTGGCGTGGACAATGGATAACCGTAATATTTTTATTTCGGGCTAGCCCATTCCTACATCGCTGGACGACTTCTTTTAGGTTCCATGGAGGTTCGGCCCGGCCCATCACCATTTCAACAATCGCGGAACAGTCACTTTCAATGAAGCACATATCAGTTCGACTTCCAGAGTTCTCTACGTGCGTCGTCTTCAGTTCGTGTGTGTACAATATCCCATGTGAAATCGCCTCTACTTCAGCTTCACTTGCCGAAGAAACCCTAGTGGTGGCCGCGAAGCCCTTAAGGGTTCTTCCTTCGGAATCGCGCATCACGCCCGCGACCGAACAGAGAAATTCGCCTTCTCGCCAAGCCGCATCCACGTTTAGTTTCACATCCGTCCCTACAGGAGGCTTCTAGTGAGCAGGTTTGTTTCGGTTGGGTTTCCTTTCATTTCGATTTGGTTTTCTGCTGCTGAACAAAAGTTGTTGGTCCTGTGCTGTGGTCAACAGATCTTCTGGTCTAGGTGCTTTCTGTCAAAAATCCAGCTATTTCTCGCCTTCTAGACGTTCCACAAGACCATACCAGTAAGCTCTAGATCAGGTGAGTCTTGATCTTTTCGAAAGGCGTTAACCAGCCACTGATCTATTCGTTTAATGTTGCGTCTTGGTCTGATTGTTATAAACACCGGGTCTTCCCAGATTTTCTTGGTCCATTTGCATAAAAACAGAAGATGCTCTATGGTTTCTGGACTTGTACTGCATAGCGGACATAGGGGATCGCTGACTATTTTCCTTGTATATAGGTTTTCTCTCGTTGGGAGGGCGTTTTGACATATGCTCCAGAGGAAAGATCGGACCTTTGGTGGCACATCAAGACTCCAGATTTGAGTCCATAAGGTGCGTGGTGGTTGATATGAACACGAGGGACGATTGTGATCTGTTTTACTTGTATTTATGATTGCTCTGTTGTATCCACTCTTGACAGAGTATTGCCCTGTTCTGTTACCCGTCCATATAAGCATATCTAGCTGTGGATGTTGGCTTAAGGGAATTGCTAGAATCTCTTTTGCAACATTTTCTTCGTACAGTTGATGGATGAGTTGTTGTTTCCATTCTCTGGATTCTGCGTTGATCAATTCCGATACTAAAATAGGTTCTGTTTGGTTTACTTCCCCGCCAATTACTCCTTGTGAGAGCCATCTGTCTTCTCTGATTCGAATAGATTTTCCATCTCCTACTAACCATTTAGTGTTGTTCTTTATGATGTCTCTGCCGAGGATTAAACTGTGCCAACCCCATGATGGTCGGTGTCCCTTTGAAGCTGTCCAGACATCACCGTGGGGGAAATAAATCCCTTTCAACACTTTGCTCCATAGAGCTGATGGGGAGGTGGCAAGTCGCCATGCTTGCTTGCCTAACATGGCTCTATTAAAGGTGAGCAGATCTTTAAACCCGAGGCCACCTACATCTTTTCGAGTTTTCAAGACTTCCCATCTTTTCCGATGCATCCCTCTTTTAGCATCTTCGTTCTGCCACCAAAATGACGCAATACGTTGTTCTATGGCTCTACAAATGGACACAGGCAGCTTGAAGATAGACATTGCATAAGTAGGTATGGATTGCACAACACTCTTGATTAGCACTTTCTTTCCCGCTTTTGTCGGTAATTTTTCCTTCCAACCTGCTAACTTTGCATTTACTCGGCCAGGGATCCACGCAAAAGACTCTTTCTTGGATTGACCCCACTCGGTAGGTATACCCAGGTACTTCCCTGTTTTCTGTAGAACAGGTACTCTCAATTGTGTGGCCAAGTTGTGTTTCAATACTTTTGGACAATTGCCACTGAAAGAAACCCCTGATTTATTTAGATTAATTGCATGTCCTGTAGCGTAGCAATATTGACTGAGTATTTGGGCAAGATTCTGACACTCTGTCAGATTTCCATCCAGAAAGAATATCGCATCATCGGCAAACATTAGATGTGATAATTTGGGACAATTTCTGGTTAACTGTATGCCTTTGAGTGTTCCATCTGCTAATGCTTTTTTCATCATCCAGGTTAACACATTGGATATCAAAATGAATATATAAGGTGAGAGTGGATCACCTTGTCTGAGGCCTCGCGAAGGATGGAAGAAAGAGGTAGGTTCTCCATTGATTTTCACGCTATAAGTGACGGTGGATATACATTGCATGATTAAGGAGACCCACTTGGCATGAAACCCCATATGCAGCATGACATCCCTCACAAAATCACATTCTATTCTATCGTATGCTTTCTGCATATCAAGCTTCAGAATAGCCTGATGTTTTTTCCTGTTTTTTTGTTCGCAGTTGATGCAGAACTTCCTGGACGATGAAGATATTGTCCTGAATTTGCCTCCCTGAAACGAACGCACCCTGCTCCGGTTCAATGATAAGTGGCAGCCACTTTTTAAGTCTGTTTGCCAAGATTTTTGAGATGATTTTATAACTGAAGTTGCACAGGCTAATGGGTCTAAATTGGCTGATATTTTCACGGCTTTTAACTTTTGGGATCAGCACAATATGGGTCTGATTTAGCCGATTGTCGAGAACACCCTTCTGAAAAAACTCCTGTACTAGCTGAGCCAGATCATCTTTGATGCTTTCCCAGGATTGTTGGTAGAAAGTGCCATTGAAACCATTAGGGCCAGGAGCCTTGAGAGCTCCCAGTTGAAAAACAGCTGCATGGATTTCTTCCAATGAAGGTATTGCCACCAGTTCTTCATTTATATTCTCTGTTATCGGGGAGGGGCATTGATGTAGGATAGGTTGGTAGTATCGTGACCCTTCAGTCTTGTATAGGTTCTCATAGTAAGATTGAATATGTTGCTGTAACATCCGGGGTTCTCTGCACCAACTTTTATCCTTTAATTGCAGCATTGTGATTCGATTTTGTTGCCTCCTGTTGACTGTTGTAGCATGGAAAAACCGGGTATTCTGATCTCCCCAATGCAACCATTTGATGCGTGACCTCATTCCCTAGAACTATTCTTCTTGCCTTCTCAATGTATCGATTTGATTGATGATCTGCTGCACTTTCTGCTTTGTCGTGTGCTGTTCTGTTTGATTTGTTAGTGTTGTGAGGGTTTGGTTAAGCTGTTTGATTTGTGTGTAAGCATTTGCGAACTTCTCTCTGCTCCATTTGATTAATTGTTGTGATGTCCTCACTAGTTTCTCTGCAAAAGGGGAGGTTGGAGTTGTTTTCTCTGCCCATACTTGCTGGATGAGTTCGTGATACTATGCATGTTCTGTCTGTCCCGAAAGCTTCCAATTTGAACCTGTTTCTTTCTTGTCTTTACTCCAGGGTGCAGTCGAAGGACTAGGGGGCTATGGTCTGAACCGATTGCTGGAAGGGCTTGCACTTCTGCTTCATGAAAGGTAACTCTCCACTCGAGGGAACAGAGCACTCGATCGAGTCGTTTCTTTACTAATTCAGCCCCTTCCCTTTTATTTGTCCATGTGTATGCGCATCCATGACTGTCGACATCCATCAGAGATAGATCATTAATCATGTTTCTGAAAGCTGTGATTCGTCTATTATCTCGCTTCTTTTTCCCAACTTTCTCCCAAACGTATCTCATTGAAATCTCCCATGCGGATCCATGGTTGAGAAGTTGGAGGTTTAAGGGTTCCCAACACTTGCCATAAAGCCAGACGCTCTCCAAAATCTGTAGATGCGTGGACGAAGGTAATCTGCATACCTTGTTTACTATCAGGGTCAATGCACTGCACATCTATAAATTGCTTTGAGCTTGCCTGCACCTTCAATTCGATTTCCTCTTGCCACATGATTGCCAATCCCCCCGCTATTCCTGTTGGATCCACCAAATAAAGGTTCTGGAATTTGAGTTTTCTACGAATCCTTTCTACCATAATTGCTTTATTTTTCGTCTCCATGATAAAGAGTAAGTTAGGCCTTTCATGAGCTGTTAAAGCTCTTAATTCCTGAATTGTCAGGGGGTTGCCCAGCCCCTGACAATTCCAACTCACAATTTTCATGGCTTTTGTGGTGGCTTATTAGGGCTAGCCACCAAAGCCCATACTTGGTCGTCTGGGATCAGATTCACTGGTGTCTCCAATAGGTCTACTTCATCTAGGAGGAGAGATGATTTTTCTGGCATACATTTCTGTTTTTTGGCCTTTTGTACTTTCATTGTCTTCTTACTGCTTTTTCCAACTTTTAATAGCAAGGGGTTTTGAGTTTTAGGGCATATCACCTGTTTTCCTCAGTCTCGGTCTTGTCTTTTGCCATAGGTACAAGTGCTGAAGTTATCATTTGTTCCCGAGCCGCTTTCGGTCTCTTTTTTTGTGCATGCTACTATTTGCATGTTCGAGGCGGATCAAGCTCAATGGGGTTCATTTCATTCGTTTTAAGTGGTGGTTCGTGTCATCAAGTTTCCTCCACTACATACTCCTCCTCCATTTTTCCGTAGAAAGCGTCCCAATAAGGACTGTGATCACTGGTTTCTGCCTTCAACCAGGGACCGTATAATCCTTTTTTGTTCATTGCCCAGGGCGACGTTGCATATGGAATTTCTAAGCAGTCAGTTGCATAGTGACCGATTCTACCACAAGAGAAGCAGTAATGTGGGAGCCGCTCGTATTTGAACTCCACCCAGAGCCATTTGTTACCGATATCCAAGATAGCTCCTGATTTCAAAGGTAGAGCCAAGTCAATCTCAACTCTGACTCGACCTCCCCTGTTCTGTGCATTTGCTGTTGAGTCCGGTTGAACTTCTATTACTTTTCCTATCCTTTTCCCCAGATCATTGAACAATGTATCTATTCTCCAACCAGGGGGAACTCTTCCAATGCGTACCCAGAAAGCTGCCTTAGTAAAATCATAGCAATGCTCAAGGACTTCTGGGAGACACTGCTGCAAAACAAGCAAATTAGTTGAGTATGACCAAGGTGAGTTCCTCATTATTCGTTGTTTTTCCTCCTCCGTTGGAAATACAAATGTGAAGTGCCCTGGTTCCTTCTGTGAGCAGATAACCCCTTCTGATTTCCATGCTTTCTTCATTGTAGTTATGAAAGCAGGATAGTTCACATTTGGTTTGGAGAACAATTTTCCGAAAAGAGTACGTCTACATTCCTCCCATTTCTGTTGGGGAATTTCATCAGACACTTCAACTACGTCGTCCTCAGACCATAGGTGCCCAAGACTTTTACATAAAGCATCCACTCTCATTTCGTTTTCTTCTTTACTCTCCATTTGCGCTAACCTTCCAAAACTTATCTAGGGCTCAAGTCTAGGCTTACCACCTGTTGAAGATTACCCAGCTTCAAGTTTGTTCGGATCCGGACTTCTACCGCACCAATCGCATCTGCCAGACAATGAACTTCCAGAAAGGCGAGGCTGATACTTAGATCGGTGCTCAGTGCGGCGAGGAATACTCTCCCTGATGAATTTTTTCGCCCATGGTCATCCCGATTGAAGGAAGCGAGCGGTTCCCAGATCTTTGAGAAGAGGCTCCAACATATTGCTCGGGTCTTTTTTTTTTTTTTGAAAAAGGGAGGATGAAACACTACGGAAAGGAGCAGGAATCGGGACAAACACCTGTAAATTAGGGTTTAGGGTTTGAAGGAAGGGGGTAGATGCTACCATGAGGTAGAGAGCATCTCGCAAAGACGAGAGAATATCCCAAATGTTGTCTTCCACATCCTTGAAATGGAATTTTCCTTGTTATCTTTGGCGATTCCGAAAAAATCTGATCTGTTCCTTTTAGGGAATTTTCCAAATTTCGAGTTTGTAAGAGGTAGGCAACCGGAAGCGAATCCATCTTTCTAGTTTATGTAAATACCGAATTAATGCAAAATTCATAAGAAAATTAAGCGCAACTTTTAAACACGCAATAGATATTGCTCGATCAAATAAAAACATCATATAGAATGATATGATCTATTTCCCTATTTTATTTAGAAGAAACAAATCTAAGTGAAATTAGCCCCGTTGAATCGATTCTCACGGATGAAGCTATGCAAGGACCTAAAAAATATTACAAGATCAATCTTAGGTAGCATAAGCCAAGGTCAAAAGTTGCACTTAACTTTTTGAGTTCTTAATTCTTTTTCCCCCAAATTTGGAGGAATATCCACCGATATTGATTCTTGGCCGGAGAATAATATGCACTATTTTAAAAGTTATAGTTGAATCATTCATAAATCTCTCATTATTTAAATGTTATCAATTAAATATGTTTCTTTATATAAAAAAAGGAAAGTAGATTTTATCATACTAATTAGGAAAAATTCCAAATAAATCCTTAAGTGCTCTCATTTTATTAAATAAGGGCATAAAGTGGTTATGACAATTTTAAATAAAGGCTTGAAGTAGTCATAACAGTTTCAAATAAAGATCTAATCTCACCGATTGACCCTCACTTGTGGCAACCCTCGACCAAATCTAGGGAGGGCCGGTGACCCTTGCCAATTGTTGATCAACTATATCCCACCATGGCCAGCCCTTCCTGGCGATGGTGGGGCAGCAACGATAGGGACCTACAAAGCGCTTGCCATTTTCCATTCCTCTTCCTTTTTTTAATTTATTTTTCATCTAATACAAGAAAAAAGGGGGAAAAAAAGTAAAACAAGTTCAAAAAAATTAAATGATGAAAATGCCCTTGATTAGCCCGTGAGGTTAGGTCCTTCTTTTAGACTAACATCATAACTTCAAATCTTTATTTGAAATAAGGTCCATTTTAGATTCTTATTTGAGAAAATGAAAACACTTCGACCCCTTATTATTTGAAAATTTCCCATACTACATATTATTATTATTATTATTATTATTATTATTATTATTATTATTATTATTATTATTATTATTATTATTATTTGATTGAGAAATATACATCATGCATTTAAAAGTGCACTCAAATTTCTTAATATTGTGACTTCTGATTTGTTTCTTTACATATAAAATAGAAAGATAGAGATACACTTTCTATTGCCCCCCTCTTACGAACTAAAGTTTGTGGTCGAAATAGCACCATTACAAATTTTAGCTAACTAACCCGTTATGTTAGCGCAATACATCCTCCAAATTTGATCATTCTCAAAAAGAATTAGTCAGTTTTTTTTAAAATTGTCGAAAATAATAAGGAAATTCCGTTGCAAGGATCAGATAAACGATGCCCACGTCAATATATATTCCCTTCTTATTAAACACAGATGTTAAATTATTAGAGTATTAAACCAAACCTTGGTCTTAAAGGGAATGAGGAGCTCACACGGCCTCCCCACCCCTAATTTTCAAGAAAACTGCTTAACATGTTTAGTTGATTATTTTTTGGACAATACATTTAGAAACTCTCCCCGCAAAGAAGGAACAAAATAAAGGGGTAATTGTACCAGAAGTTTTAAAATTTGTGGCAAAAGTATAATTAAGTTATAAAAACTTAAAAATAATCAATTAAATCCTGAAATTCGTTAAATTGGTGTAATCAAGTTCCTCGGTTAATTCTATATAATTTGACTAATGAAAAATGTAGACATTGCTTTTTTTGTTATTTTATTAAAACACATGATGGTGATGTGGCGCCCGCCAAGTGCCACATCGAAAAGAACTTTAAATTTTTTAAAAGAAAAAATAAGGGAAAAATTTTAAGAAAGAAAAGGTTGATAAAAGAAAAAATTAGGAGAATTAAATGAATAAAAAAATTAAAACCCGGACGCGATTTCGTGTGCGAATAAGGGATTCAATCACATCCTCGGAGGAGCAAGAGCAACGTCCGGTTCAACTTGGGAGTGCGCCATCATGGGAAGAAAAGCAAAAACAGAGTCCACATTGCGACTTCATTGCAAAAAAATTGATTAATGAGAAATTTAAGAAACTTTCACCGACCAAATGAGAAATTTCACAACTATTGCTTAAAATTGAATATATCATGAGCAACCACATGAAGAACTGCAAATTCCCATCAGACAAAAGAAAATTTTAAAACAAAAATTATCTGTAGCAGAACTTAAACATAGAGACAAAAAGTTCCAAAAATTGAGAATGGAGCTCTAGGAGTCTAGAGGAAGCCATTCAACAAATAGAAATCTGCAATCTTGTCACTTGCTTCTCCCAAAAAGTGCCCAACAAAAAGAAAATAAAAAATCTTAGGTTTGCCTTCGCAAATCAAATTTCTCGGCTTGCCTTGGATCATAGGATTTGATCACAGGGTAACCTCACCAAGACAGGGTTGTTTCTAACCAAAGGGATTGTCTGCCCGTATTCTCCAATAAGGAGGACTATCGGGCTACATTCTTTTTAATGTGTCATCGTCCACACGCCCCACTCCTCCTAATTCCTTTTGTATCTTTCTCTTCCTCGGGAAGAGGGAAGACTCTCCCGTTGCTTTACATCTTGAAAGTCTCAAGGTTGAAATTGAACTGGGATAAAGTCTTTTGGATATGTTTAGTTGTCTTAATTTCTAACCAGAATAGAACTGGATAGGATGAGATATAAAATTGGGAAATTTTGTTATATCTTATCTATTGTTTAATGATTGCAATAACAAAATCAAATATATTTATATCTTATTAATTATATATATATATATATATATATTATTATTATTATTATTATATTTTAGGTGTTTGAGTATTTTAGGTATATTAGTACAAATTATATATATTATATATTATATATTATATATATTTATATATAAACACCTAAAATTTATATTATAAGATACAATTAAATTCGAATATATAAATAAAAATAAGATTAAATTAAAAAAAAAACTATTTTTTTGTTATTTTGAATTTCTTAAATTAGAAATGAAATATTATTTATATTGAAATATAATTTTTTTTATTTAGGGAATTTGTTATTTGAGAAAAACTAAATCTTATCCACTTTTATCCCACCTCTCATATAAGATAATTTTATACAAGTTATATCCCATTTATATTTGACTTTATTATATCTTGAGTAGGTACCAAATGCATGATAGGATAAATTTTATACTATCTTAAATTTTATCCCGACCGTCAAATGTAGCATTTAAGAACTTGCTTAAGTCCATTGAAAAAGTATTGATTAATGAGAAATTTAAGAAACTATCACCAACCAAATGAGAAATTTCACAACCACCGCTTAAAAAATTGAATAAATCATGAGCGACCTGCAAATTCCCATCAAATAAAAAGAAAATTTTCAAAACAAAAAGTATCAGCAGCAACACTTATACATAGAGACACAGAAAAAAAAATCAAAAAAAAAAATGAGAATGGAATTCTACGAGTATAGAGAGAAGCTATTTAACAAAGATAAATGTGCAATCTCGTCAATTCATTCTCCCCAAAAGCGCCCAACAAAAGGACAAAATAGAAAGAACAGAAATCTTAGGTTTGTATTCGCAAATCAAATTTCTTGGATCCTCGAATTCAAATGGGAACGCCCAGACTAATTTTTCAGCAACAAAAAGCCTCAAACTAATACTTTTTTTTTTTTTTTTTTCGTAACAAACGTATGGTAAAACCTCAAATTAATGCATTCATCAACTACCAAATATCAACTAACTAAGCAATATGATTATAAGCTTTAACGAAGACTTATAGAGGGTAAATTTGTCGAGACATACTAGTTTGGGGTTTTTTTTGTTATCGAAAGATTAATTTAAAATAAATTTGTCACATATATATCAGCATGAGGTTTTCGTGGTATTCAGCCAACAAAATATCCCAAAATTCTTCCCATGTTCTTGTCCGAGGCTGCTTGTGCGATTCTTCTAAACTTTCGTCCAACCGCGTGATGGCTTTTGGATATGGTCTTTGAATTGCACTAAACTCAGCGATTATAGAGGCGAATTGTTTTTGCGGAAGAAATCTTAGTCGTCGCCCCCATATGTTCCCTCTTAATGTGCATTTGGTGAGTTCTGTTTTGGGAGCTCGAGTTCTGATTCGCAATGTTAATTATGTTTTAGACGTCGCTGATGAAGGAAAATTGAGCATCTCGGAAGATCTTTTTTCGGTCTGAATTTTTATTCATTTCTCAAATGATACATGAGAGATACACGGGAGGCTGCAAAACAAACCACGTGAGTCTTTCACTGTGAACCCGTGGAACAGGTCGGCTTCGTAGGGATTGCGACGTGGTGATCTGGTGGTGAGCGTAGCGAAGAGCTCGCGGATGACATGGTCATTGAGCTCGGTCATCATTGGCGATCAACGCCTATTATAATCAACCTCATCGATGTAGTCAAAGAAGGATGAAGGGTTGGGATCGGATGAGGAGGAGGTGGTGGACGGCTAGGCATAGGAGAAGCCTGGATGGATTTAGTGAAGAAAAACTCCCAAATCTAGATCTTAATCAGGGGAGTAGAGGTCACCAGACATTTCGAGTGATCATATCACGCAACGAGCAACTTTCTTGGTGATGAAGATGCATTTTGAGATATACCTTATTCAACCTCAAAAATAGGATCGTAAATCTAGCTATATATATATATATATATAAGTTTGTTCCCGAAAGCTTCAACCAAAACTCATATCAACCTAGTCCATCTATACATCAGGGAGACTATTGGCATCTCCCAAAAAGACTGGGCAAATAAATAAGGACGGGGCATTTGGCAAAACGATTTGCACCACCCTTTTAAGTGATGGCGTGGTTGGAGAGAAGTTAATTTATATTAAGAAATACACTAAATGGAGAAAAAGTATCAAAAAGTCATAAACTTATGATATTGGTACCAATTTAGTTATAAATCTTTTAATTGGATTAATTTAGTCATAAATATTTTTACATTAATACCAATTCAGTCCATCCGGCCAAATTTGGCCTATCAACTCTAACGTGAATGTCGATCGGCTGACGAATGCTAACATGGCCATTTTTTCCTTTTCTTCTGTTTTTTTTTTCCCTTTTTCCTTTTCTTTTCCTCTTCTTCCTCTACGCATTCTTCTCCGACAATAGCCAGTAAGCCTCTAGCAGCTCGCTGGCCACTAGGCAAGGGCCGCAACCCTTTTCGACAACTAGCAAGAGCTTGGTGGCCCTCGCTCAGTGGTCGACAAGCCTCACCAAAGGCTCGCCAGCTACCCGGCCACTAAAGGAATCCAAGGAGGAAGAAGAGAAGAAAGAAAAGGAGAAAGAAAAAAATTGATAAAAATAAAAAATAAAAATTACCACGTTGGCAATTGTCAACCGATCGACGACCATGTTAGCACCGCCGGCCAAATTTGGTTGAATGGACCAAATTTGTACCGATTACTAAATTGGTTTACTTGAGAGGTTTATGACTGAATTAATACTAATATCCAGTTCATTGCCTTATTATTCGAGGCCAAAGGCAGATCAATATTTACCCAACCGAGGCTAGAGAGAAAATGACGACACGACACTTTGTAACGGGTTATGAACCGTCAAAGGCCTAAACTTATTACTCGTACAATCGAATCTTAATATGTTTTAAATGTGCGATTCCTAAAAGTTAGAATGTGCAATCCAAAATACACATGAATCATGATCAAGAATTAGAATTTCTAATAAACTTATCCCCCTCATTTTGGCGGGCGTGAGGCAATTGCATGGGCCCAGAGAGAAATGCCCAATGAACCGTCAAAGGCCCGCCCACAAAATGAGCGAACTGGGCTAAACTTTTTAGGCCCGGTCAGTGGACGGAGCGGACCTTGGCCGGGGCCTCGAGGCCCGGCTCGGCCACGAGAGCAAATTTGTTTTTTTTTTTTTTTTAACACTCCATTCGTATTTTTGTTTGGGTCTCAGTAGGTCCCCCCCCCAAATTTCCTTATTTTTCCAGATAGATTATTGGTCTTGACGAATTAAAGGATTTTCTGTAGGATTTTTCAATCTTTACTACGTGATAAGTATTACGAAAATTTGGGACGACAAGCAAGTCAAATAATAGATGGAACGTAGGAAATGAAACATAGGTCGGTCCAAATACCAGCATCTATGTCCGTGATAGAGCAACACAAAATATTATTATAGAAACAAGCGATATGATAGAAATTACAATCACTCAAATACTCTCTCAATGTTTTTCGATTTCCAATTACACCTACTCACTCATTCAGTATTTAATCCCTCGCAATTTCGAGTAAAATTTTAGTAAAAGAAGTATATAAAATTCTAATCACATCTCTCCACATTTTTATAGCAAGTAAGCAGATGAGTCTCAATTAATGTACATGGAGTGGGATTTCCATATTTGCTGGCGGAGCAGATCTCTCCTCTGACAGCCGTTTCAGCTCTGTGAAGTGGCAAGTGAAAAAATCCATACGCATACAGAGAAATGAATGCAAAGTGAAAAATCCATGTTCTCTCCGTTGCTTTCTTTATCTTCTACGCATACAGATAAATGAATGCAAAGTGAAAAAATCCATACGCATTCTTCTTTTTCTTCTTCTTCTGACAATTGTGGGCTGAACATAAATAAAGCTGGACCGAAGAATAAGTGCCGCAAAATTGTTAAAACTATTGACGCACAAACACATGGAATTAGACAACAAAAGTAAGAAAGAGAAACTCAAACACAAGATTATCTTGATTCATCTTAAACTAGGGCTACGTCCACCAGTATAATTAGTGCATTCCACCTCTATGTTACAATTTTCAAATATAAGAAAAATATATATCATGTATAGGCAGCAGCAACTATTGATAGACCTAAGCCCAAATTATCAATAAAATACGGTTTAACATAAAAGCCCTATGGGGCCAGGGGCGTTTACTAGAGAGCGAGACCCCTACTTTTGAATCACATTCCAATAAAAATCATGAGATCGGTGAGTCCAATTTATTTAGATTGAATATCGTTCAATAGACTTAAATTCGAAATATATTTTAACAAAAAGAAGCAATTCTTGTGAATGAGATGGAAACATATACCGCATGACTTTTTTGTATTGGATGGAGGTGTCGGACAATTAGGTGTGGAACGCTAGGCATGATCACGACTGAAGCCGGCTTACCAACATCGGTAATGCGATGCTCCGCCATCTTCGTCATGATCAAAGGTAGACAATTTTCCTAGGAAAGCTTCGACGGTATCTCTTAATTTTCCACAGAATATGTCCGTCGAAAATTAAATTCTTGAAAGCTTTTCAAGCAATAAAACTTTGAACAGGATAGTATAGTGCGCAAATAGAAAATATTCCATCAATATGTTCTCCTACTTCACAAAACCAAAAGACCTACCTAATTAACACAATCTCAAAAACTCAAATAATCATTCGAGTCACATGGCGCCGAAGCAGCACGACCTCTTGGCCTTCGATCGGCTCCCACTTATTTTGGACTGGTCTGACCGGACGAGTCGGTCAAGCTGCCCATCCACGCCGGCGGAAGCATCCCCGTTTGTTCCTCCACCGTCTTGAACAGCGGAGGCAGCATCCGGTAAACCCCGGCGACGTCCTTCATCGCGTTGCCAGTCCTGCTCCCGCTTCCTTCGCCCCCTTCTCCGCCGCTGGTCCAAATGCTGATCTTCGGCTGCAGCCCCTTGATGGCATCCGCGTTCACCTTCGCCATCTGTTGGAACACGCCGTTGTTGATCATCATGTAATCCCTGAGGGCGGCGTAGCTGCCCCCCAGCGCCTCCAGCAGGGTCCGCAGATAGGTGCCCTGGGCTTGGGCCAATGCCACGAGCGCCTCGGCCTCTCTCTTCTTGGCGTAGAACTCCGCGTCGGCGAGCTGCTGCCTCGAGTAGAAGCTGGCCTCGGCGATCGCCTTCTGGGCCTCCGCCTCCTTCTCCTTCTCGTACAGGACTGCCTCCGCGGCTTTCTGCTTCCAGTACAGCTCCCAGTTTGCTTCTTGTACCTTAGATCCAGGTTCCAAAAAGGAAGCGTCACTTGAGAGAGTTCAATCTTAACCGAAATTTCCATTCACTCAAGCAACTATTTTCTTGACAGACTATGGTTGACTCTTCTTTAAACACCAAACGCAACATCAACATTCTTGTCAAGCAACATTCCAGCATATAACCAAATATTTTGAGCCTCTAAAAGGTCACTAACATTTCAAATCGACATGTCGGGCTATATGCCCTCAACGCTCGCTTTTACGAACCTTTAAATTAACCTATTGTACCCTTACTAGATATTACACGTACATGTCAAAAAATTAGCCTATAGACATAAGGTGTATCGGTCCTTGATCATGACCAACATTGCAATGTCATTCATAAATATCAAGCGCATCTTCTGATGTAAACCGAATAAAGCATGACGTTTCTTATGTTCTATCTGGTTGTACCTATAATTCTTTCTTGACAATGACTAGGGTATGCAATCGCATTGAAAGCGAAATCCTATTGAAGAGAATCCTGACATTATCAATAGACTACGCGGATTACACGACAGTTTAGGAACCTTGTTCCCTTGATTTGCAGGGGCGAGAGAGATGCGGGGTTTACCTTGGTTTCGTACTCTACGCTGGCCTTACTCAGGAACTCGGCCTTCAGCTTCTCGGTCCGTGTCAGGGCGTTCATCCTCTCGACCTCCCTCTGAAGCTCGGCCTCCCTCAGCGCCACCGACTTGGCGGCCTCCACCTGCGCCACCTCAGCCTCCTTGGTCCAACCCGCCTTCTTCTTCACCAGCTCGGCATTGGCCTCCGCGACCTCGGCCTCCCTTTCATTCTCGTAGACCTTCACCTGCGTCCTCACCCTGATCTCCTCCTTCTTCCCCTCCCCTTGCCTCTGCGTCGCGATGATCTTCGTCTCCGCGTCAATCTTTGCTGCGTTTTGCAAGGTCTGCCCTTCCCTACTCTTGGACCCAATCTCGCCCTTCATCCTGGCCTCAGACACGTCGATCTTGGCCTGGTTCGCCGCCTCCATCTGCGTCTTCTGGCCCAAGTAAGAGAAGTACTCGTGCCCCGGGACATCCACCAGCTGCTTCACGTTCGCGTTATAGATCAGCAGGCCGAACTGATTGAGCTCGAGCTGGACCTTCTCAAACACCTCCCCCTTGAACTCCTTGGTGCCTCGGAAGATCTCTTCCATGGTCATTGAGGCCGCCAGCACACGCGTCTCCCCCTCGATGATCCCCTGGACGAGCTCCTTCACGTGGTTGGAGAGCTTGTCGTGGGGGGAGATGAGTTTGGCATATTTGCGGAGGCTCTCATCATCGTCGACCTTGGGACCGATGGTGAACACGGCTGGGAGGATGAAGGGCAGCTTCTCGGCGCTCATGGCCTGCACCTCGAACATGTAATTGACCGGCGACACGTCGAAGACGGCGCAGGACTGACCGGGAAGGACCCATCCCTTCTTCGCTATCTTGATGTCGGGGATGCCGACCCCGGTGATGACCAGGTACTGGGAGGCGCTTGCAACCCTGTACATGGTTTCTCTCGCTGTCTCGGGAACGAACTGAGAAGGGGGCTTGTGCGTAGGCTGGGTGAACTGTGAAGTGTCTGCAGGCTGTGGAGGTTGGATTTATACAGAAGTGATGAGGGAGGAAGACGAGGAGATAAGAACGGGTGCCTTCACTCCACCTTGTTGATCACTAGGAAAAGAAACCGTCGGACTTGGGTCATTATCTATGGAATTCTCCTAGTGATCTTTGGCGATTTCGAAAGAATTTGACCTTTTCTATTTTAGGTAATTTTCGAATTTTGACGATGGGATTAGCGCTAGCACCAACCGCACAATTATCTGGCGGATATTATTAAAACCTTCGAGAATCTGTATAAATTGCACTTGCATTCTTCGAGTTCTTAGCTTTTATATTCTTTCCAATTGAAGGAATATCGGTCGAAATTGATTTTTGGCAGAAATAGTATCTACCATTTTAAAAGTTACAGTTGAAACATTCATAAATATCTTATTATTTGAATGTAATCACTTAAATCCGTATCTTTAAATAGAAAAAAAAAAAAGGTAGGTAGATGTTATCATTCATTAAATATTGTTATTATCTAGTGAAGAAACGTCCATCACGTATCTGAAAGTCACACTCAAACTTCTTATGAATATCATATTACTTGAATGTTATGACTTACATAAACTAGAAAAATAAGGACCCACCTTGGGTTGTCACCTATGTAGCACCGACACGGACGTGACACGTGACACAACACGACACGACACGACACGTCGACACGTCATTTCTTAAAAATAGAGAATTTCGACACGTTCCGACACGTTATATATTAGATATATTTTTATATATAAATACATAAATAAATAATAATAATAATAATAATAGCCTAGAATTAATTTACACAAAAAATATTAAATAATATCATTCATTATTTTAATTTGTTACAATAATATACAAAACTTAGAGGAAAAAAACATTGTTTAAAGAAAAATGCTGAAATGATATTTTTAAATTTATTTATTTATCATATATAGCATTTTTATTACTTCAACAATGGTAATGAAGATGCCTTGTTCATATCCATGCAAAATGACCAGGCATCTTGTATCCATGTTCCTAGACAAATTCCAAAGGATACGTTGGCCACACTTCTTCCAGAAACCTGGATTACCAACTATGAAAAGCTACATCAGCACAACAAGCCTTTCCAGTCTACGAACTCAGAGTTCGTAAGGAAAAAAGATGGAACTGTTTCCATTAAATTTGGCAAGGAAAAGGAAGAAAGTCCTTCTATCTTCCAAACCCTCTTCATGATTGAACCATGTGTTCCTCAATCTATTTCCGAGCCAAATCCAAAGAAGCATGTTAGGCATTTTGATGGTGATGGACATCATGTTCATTACTATAAAGACAATTATGGTCATTGCTTTTGGGATCCTTTTTGTCAATGTTCTCACTGTACAAATTCCCCCGATGAGGTAGATCCTTTTGCAAGACCCCCACCTCAACGGAAAATGCCAAAGGATAAGATATTCCAAAGGTACTTAGACGGAGATTCCTCCATTGATACTCTTGGTGAATGTGACAAATACCAATTCATGGTTTCTTATACACCACCTCCACCACCAGAGTCTAAAACTACACCAGACCTACCAAAAACACCACCACCATCTCCTCCCCAGAAAAAGCAAGTCCTCTCTCCATTCTATAAGCCAATCCTTAAATGGGCTAAGAAGCATTCTTACCCCCTCGAAATTCCAGAAGAAGTACCATATGCTTCTTCTATTGCTATGTTTCAGGATACTGACTTTCCTCCTCTTGTCAAGGAAAGTTCTAAACTCTCATTCCCTGCTGCAGAAGAGTTTATTGATCCTCATGACAGATACCGCCATGTTCCTAAAATTCCTACTCCCACTGATATAGATGAACATGGGAAACAGAAAAAAAAAACCTCTGCAGCCGAAGCTGTTCTAAATTGGCAATCAGAGACTATGTTAGCACATAACAATGCCTTCAAGGCAATTGACTCCAAAATTGGAAGTGTGCAACAAGACCTCCGAAGGTATGATGAAAGTACCAAGAAGATACTTTCTGAATTCCGAGAAAAGGCTTCACGCCTTGGAATCGAGACAACATCTTGGGTACCATTATCTCGAAAATCCACACCGAAATAGAGAAGCTCAAAACCCAGCTCCAGCTTCTTGAAGAAGGAAGGTTCAGACCATTTGACCCATTAGCACCTCCTGCTAAAACTGGGTATTTACCCCCACCACCTCAAACCTCTATTTTTGCCACTATTCCACTAGATCCTTATAGAAGAGAACCGGATATGGAAAACTTACGAAATTGTATCAAAACCCTATAGAAGGAAAAGGGGAAAGAAAATGCATCACCCGAAAAAGCATCACCTACAAGATCAAGTTCCATTATTATAAGAGAAAAGCCGAACGGATGATGCTATCAAATCCATTAGAATCTTTTCTAAAGGATTTAGGCACCCAGAACGACTGCGTTATCCGGCGGCTGAACAACCTGATCCTCCCAAAATTTTGCTCCCAATGGAGCAGACTTCTCATGACACTGAAACAGAATCTTCAATATCCCTTTCCTCCTCCTCATCCTTCTCAAATCCTACAGTTGATACCCTCCCCTTTGCACCAGTCACTTCATCCATATTTATGGCCGACCCACCGTGATGATGACATGGAATCGATTATTCGATATGGAAATGGGTCGACAAGCAATCCTACTCGCAACTCCACTCCCCATGTATCCACTACATCAAAACAATTCTTCACCATTGATGATATTCCTTACTAGAAATGGCCACACCGTCTTGAAGAATTTCATACATGGCTGAAGACCCAGTCTATCACCAATCATGATATGAATGATGTCTTGTACAATTTTGTTACAAGATTTACAGGAAGCTTGAAGTTCTGGTGGCAATCACTTTCAACGGGACCAGATTCATTTCTGATGTCACCTAATTTCAGCCATGCCCTTACTCTCTTATATCATGTCTTTGTGGGAAAACCCGGTGATCTCATAGAGATAAAAAGAAGAGAGTTTTTTGAAAGAAGACGCTGCTCCCTCCGAAGAAACATCTTGATAAGCATTTTAAATTAATGCTTCAAACCTTTTATCAAGTTGGAGCGGACCCAAATTTGAAGCATGTCTTCCTTACTTCTATCCCGAAGGAGCTATCCTAGATGGTTGAAAGATCGTTCTTTGGAAAGCAAAGGCGGGTACAAGATATTCCCTTAGGGAAATACAGCAAGAAATCCATCTATGCCTAGAAGAATTATGCTTAAAACGCAAGATGGTGCAAACATACATCACAGATGACAAACGCCTAGAATCAGCCTGCTCCCGTCAAAAGTTGAAAATTAAATGTTCCAAGAAAGACTGTGATGGTACATGTGGCAAATATTCTCGGAAGAAGAAACACTACAAGAAGTTTTGGATAAAGAAATCTAAGCACGGTACCAAGCACTTCCGGAAAAAAAGAAGAAATAGCGATACCTACGCAAAAGAAAGGATCGCACAAGCCACAAGAAATCAAATCGTTGCTACATCTGCAATCAGAAAGGACATTTTGCCAAAAGTTGCCCTCAAGCGAGAAAAAGTCAGAATCATCTAATCCATCATATTGAGAACGAAATAGGTATTTCTCTCGAAAATGATGATATTGAATCCTTATTCTCTGCTGATGAAGAACCATCTGACCAAACTCTTTGTGACATTCCCTCTTACCAAACTTCCAGTGAAACTGAGTCAGACTCAGAGTCTGAAGAGATTTTCCACATATCACCATCATCCCCAGAACCAAATCTGGACATATTTTCGAGCCAAACTCACTGTCCACACTTCCCTGTGAAAATCCTTACATCAAAGTTTGCTAAGCCTATCACTGTTATTGCTCTCATTGACACAGGAGCAAGTTGTTCTATCCTAGATACCAAAATTCTTCCTGAAGAATTCTGGACCCCTTACATCAGATATTTCAATTCTGCGTCAGGAGATACTTTCTCCACAAATGTCAGAACCACTCCTGTAACTGTCCAGTTCTTCCCGCAGTGTTCCATAACTGCAAAGATTTTTGGATCTAACCTTCCCAATAAAGATCTGATAATTGGGTGGGACATCATGACTCAAATCTCCCAGCTTCGCATCATTCCTGGAAAAGGTCTTAGATATAAAGATCAATTCTCTGAGTTTGTTAATATCCAGAGACTGTTTTCCATTGAAATGAGTCTACTAGATCCAATTATGCAAAAATTGTTAGAATCTTGTTCAGAATCCCATGCAGAATTTGCTCAAAAGTGCTCTCATCCTTTATGGAAAAACCCAAAGTTCTTTGTTCGCCTTCCTTTCAAAAAAAATGAAGACATAAACCCAACCAAGGCGAGCCACATGGGAATGAAACCAGAACATTTGGTTTTAGCTCAAAGGGAATGCTCGGAACTTTTGCAACAAGGCCTTATTAAAGTTTCTGACTCACAATGGGCTTGTGAAGCCTTTTATGTCAATAAGCGTGCCGAGCAAAACAGAGGAAAAATGAGATTGGTAATCAACTATCAACCCCTCAATCTTTTCCTCCAAGACGATAAATTCCCTTTACCATCTAGAGACTCACTCTTTACTAGTTTAACCAAGGCCCACATCTATTCCAAATTCGACCTCAAAGCTGGATTTTGGTAATTGGGCATCCATCCTGAAGAGAGATCCAAAACAGATTTTGTATTCCGAACCAACACTTCTAGTGGAAAGTTCTTCCTTTTGGCTTAAAGGTAGCACCATCCCTTTTCTAAAAGGCCATGTGTCGCATCTTCCAACCAATTCTATCAAGTGCAGCTGTATACATTGACGATATTCTGCTCTACAGTCCTGATGAACAGTCACACTGCCAACTCCTTGAGTAGTTTGCAAAAATCGTAAAGAAGCATGGTATTATGCTCTCGCAAAGGAAGATAAATATTGCCCAGACAGAAATTGAATTTCTTGGTATGCACCTTAACAAAGGTACATATTACCCAGGGCCACATATCGCTCAAGAATTATTGAAGTTTCCTCAGGATAACTTCACAACAAAGCAGGTCCAGCAATTTCTTGGGATAATTAATTATCTCGGGGTTTTTGTCCCAAATATTGCAAAGCTTCGATTCCTTTGCAATCCATGTTGAAGAAGAATTCCCCACCTTGGGGAAAAACTCAGACCAAAGCAATTGCTGAGCTCAAAGAGATTATGCAGAATCTCCCACCATTACAAATACCGTCAACAGGCAAAAGAATTCTCCAAACTGACACCAGTGATGAATACTAGGCGGCTGTTCTTTTTGAAGAAATTAATGGTAAGAGACTCCTTTGTGCTCATAAAAGTGGAAAGTTTTCCCAAGCTGAAATGCATTACCATTCCACTTTCAAAGAAATCCTAGCAGTCAAAAATGGAATCAAAAAGTTTGAGTTTCATCTCATTGGCCACCACTTCCCGGTGGAATTAGACATGGCATCTTTCCTCGATGACCAAGTTTAAACAAAAACAGATTCCAAATTCTCAACTCGCTTCGATGGGCTGAATGGTTTTCAAAATACTCCTTTGAAACTAAGCATATTCCCGGAAAGAAGAATGTACTTGCCGACTTCTTATCAAGGCCAAAGGCACCAGCCGAGATCAACATGTATATCAAAAGGCCTGCTTTCCATATGCTCAACCATGGAGTAAAATACAAAATCGAGAACATCAAAGATTCACAGAGCTGGAAATACCCCCAGGAGATTATTCAGCAAATCCAAAACGACAGCCTTGCTGAGAACTTGGAGAGCCTCATGTGGCAAAGCCACACGGACCTATTCGAGATTCAATGGAGGTTCGATTCTTTATCCTTTTGGGTTAAATATGAATTATCCATTCATTCATCCTCTTATCCGGAAGGAAGATAATTTTCCCGAGCAGCTCAAAACGTTATTATGGTACTTAACCAATAAATATCTAATAGCTTTTGAAATCCCAACCAGAAGATTCATTACAAACCTCACAAGGATATTCTTGCTCGGAAGAAATATTGAAAAGGAATGTGATAGAAATCTTTTAGAATTTCTAAATTGGTTCTATCCCCCTACATGTTGGAAACAAGACTTAGAAAAAGAACTAAGAACGATGACGCCAAACCCCGAAGTCCATACCATCCTTTTTTTCGACGTCCTTGGAATTTTTGCAGAAATAATGGAAGCATTCTCGATGCACCACTAGAAATAGGAACCACATCCTATAAACCTAACTTAAACAGTCGAGAAGCTCGAATTTACAGATCTTATCCTAGATCTGTTCGACTCTGTGAAAATGAATATCGAGAACTCCAAAGAATCATGTGCCAGGAAAACAAGACCATTCCCGAAGAAATTTGGAATAATGCACCCACTACGTGGGACCATTATGACCTAGCACCAGAAGCTAATGAAGCACTCGGACAATACAGACAAGCCTCGTCGTCCCAAGAGCCTGAAATGACAAGCGAAGATGACATCGTCCAATCCACCCAGGACCCCTATGCACGCTTTGGAGGATCTCTGTCCCAGGATCCCTACGAACAATTCCAAAGCATGGACACATTCTTCTATGCAGAGCAATCCAATTGGCCTCAGCCAAGAATTCCTGACCTTCAAGAAGATGAAAATACAAACTGGGCTGAAGAAGAAGCATCACATTGGGCTCATGAACAAGCATCCTCGTCACAAAGATTGAACCAAATCCTCTCACCATAAGACCTTGAAGCCCTTGAACAGAAGTACGAGGCACATCTCCTAGAAGACAGCTCGGATGACTCAGTGTGTAGCTACAATGCTCGTGACGGACGAGACCGTTGAGTCCGTACAATTTCACTATAGCAAATCACTGTTCACTTTTACTGTAGCACTAGGCTAGCAAATCATTGTTCACAGTACAGTCACTGTTCATAGTGTGCGAATAATTCCCTTTCGGTGCCCCTGTTTGTTTCCGGACCCGTGAGCTAGGTCCCTGTGTGTCTTTGTAACCTCTTATTGCCTATATAAGGCGAGGAGGGTGTAATGTTTTGGGCAGAGTCCCCTGAAGTAAAATGTGTGCCTTGTGAAAATCTCTCCATGGCTTTCTAAACTCCCTCTTCTTCTCCAACCTGGTAGGATCCTTCAAGAAATGCAGCTTGGGTAGGTTAGAAACGTTTCCATCGAGTGTCTCTAGGCTCTGAACTAAAGGGCTGAGTTTTTTCCTGCTAAAAGGTTGTCCCTGAAGGGCTTGAACGGAGATGTTCGCCCATGTTGACCCCTCAAGTATTATAAATTTTTAAAATTGACCCCGTGCGTGTCGGAATCGCGTGTCGAAATTCTTGACTCGCGTGTCGGAGCGTGTCGGAAAGAGTTGACCACGTGTCAGATTTTTCGACACTCGTTGACCGCGTGTCGGAGCGTGTCGGGACGTGTCGGAGCGTGTCGGACACGTGTCAAAGTGTCGGACACGACACGAATGCTTCCGGAGAGTATCCGTGCTACATAGGTTGTCACCTCTTGCAAACTCAAAATTATTGGTCAAAGCAGTACCATTAAAAATTCTAGCTATCAGCGCCGTTTAGCATAACATAATTCGAACTTAAAAATTCAAAAAAATTATTAAAAGAATTAAGTTGGGTGTTTTTTACAACCGAGTAAAGGGAGCCCACGTCAACAGATATTCCCTTCGTATTAATAAAACGATCGAAGATTAATTATAGCGTTGAACCACATCTTCGCCTAAATTAAACATCGCAAGTCCTTATAATGAAATCTCAACTGCATTGTGTGCTATTTGTGCCATTGGAAAAAAATTAACTATCTTGACACAATGAAGGAACTCCAATTCAATTCATGTCTGGGTCGCATATAGCAATTGCCAACTGTTTCGTGTTTTCCTTGATCCTAAAAAGGGAAATTAGGAGGTCAAGCACGGCTTCTCCACCAACCCTAGTTTGTCTAGGATACCGCTTTAACTTGTTTTAGCCAATTTCTTTTCTCGGGAAAAATCGGATTTAGGAACTCGAGATTTCCCTCAAATCTTCCTTTATATACAAAAAAAAAAAAAAAAAAAAGGGGGGAAAGGAGGAGGAATTTCACTTTTATTCAGAGCGGACGAGAGGACTCGCTTAATTTTGATATGGATCGCACATTTAGGTTTAGTTTATGGATTACTCATTTTACACTCAAATAATCCAACCACTTTAATGTGAAAAAAGAAGAAGAATATGCTTTACTTGCTCTTGGTGTAGGGGCTTACCTTTACAATAGGGGAGGTACTTCTATAAAAAGGAAAGAATGAACTCAAAACTCTTGAGAAATATCTCAGTTCATCATCACATAACCTCAAAAGTCTTCTATGCTCTTCCTTGGTCACCCAATTACAAATTAACTTTAATTTATATATATATTAGCATTTTCTCAATTTTTTTTAAATTAACAGAGCCATTCAGATTTGACTCTCTGCAGCATGGGAGCGGATTGCCGCAAAAGAGAGAGAGAGAGAGAGAGATATCTCGGTATGAAAAACAAACATATTGTCAACACCTCAATTGATTATCAGGTTCTGACCAAAAAAAAAGAAAATTTGATTATTAGGTCAGTCTGAGGAAGCTGCTAACTCTTCAAGATCTTATGCATTGACTTGAGAAATTGAAAGGAAAGCTCCACTAGCATTGACAATCAAACGCCTTTTCCTATAGGAGGAAGGGGGAAAATATTGGGTGGTCTGGGACCGCCATGTCAGCGTGGTCCCGGACCACTCACACGGCGCCACGTGTATGGGGAGCGCAGACAAAGGACGAAAACCGGGGCCCACTTCTCTGACGCTCTCTCTCCTCTTTCTCTCTTTTGTCCCCTCCCCTCATATGTGGCGCCATATGAGTGGTCCGGGACCACGCTGACATGGTGGTCCCGACCACCCAATATTTTCTCAGGAGGAAGGCCCGCGGGGGGTTGGGGATTGTGTTTGGTTAGGGGTCAAGTGGTTTCTACTTTATACAAGTTATTGCAAATTTTAAGTAAAATATTCAGTGGACAGACTCATACACCCTAAGAAATCAACAAATGTAATTCATAATGACCTTTTCATTTTCATGGAAAAATGCACACGCCTCCATCATTTTTGCAGAAGTTTCTTCATTTCAGAGAACACCCATCAACAAATCAAACTACCCAGAATTATAATTCATCACCTCATCTTTAAAATCATCGGATAAGCAGGCTTGCTTGGCAAACTAATCCAACAAGCCATTTAATCGGTGCCACATTGTTGAGAGAAATCGTTCCAAGGTTTTTCTTTTGGTCACAAAACAGGTGATTACTTTCATTCATTAATACGATAGGCACATGATAAAGGTAAACATACTTCCGAATATAAAATATGCCGAAGAGGCTAGGGATGGACAGACACCCAATTAATAAAAATGAGGTCATTTTTTTATGTCCAAGTAAAACTAAAGGGTTATGTTTGGTTAGGGGTCGAGTGGTTTCTACTTTATACAAGTTATTGCAAATTTTAAGTAAAATATTCAGCGGACAGACTCATACACCCTAGGAAATCAACAAATGTAATTCACAATGACCTTTTCATTTTCTTGGAAAAGTGCACACGTCTCCATTATTTTTGCAGAAGTTTCTTCATTTCAGAGAACACCCATCAACAAATCAAAGTACCTAGAATTATAATTCATCACCTCATGTTTAAAATCATTGGACAAGCAGGCTTGCTTGGCAAACTAATCCAGCAAACCATTTAATTGGTGCCACATTGTTGAGAGAAATCGTTCCAAGGTTTTTTTTTTTTGGTCACAAAACAGGTGATTACTTTCATTCATTAATACGATAGGCACGTGATAAAGGTAAACATACTTCCGAATATAAAATATGCCGAAGAGGCTGGAGATGGACAGACACCCAATTAATAGAAATGAGGTCATTTTTTTATGTCCAAGTAAAACTAAAGGGTTATGTTTGGTTAGGGGTCAAGTGGTTTCTACTTTATACAAGTTATTGCAAATTTTAGTAAAATATTCAGCAGACAAACTCATACACCCTAAGAAATCAACAAATGTAATTCATAATGACCTTTTCATTTTCATGGAAAAGTGCACACGCCTCCATCATTTTTGCAAAAGTTTCTTCATTTCAGAGAACACCCATCAACAAATCAAACTACCCAAAATTATAATTCATCACCTCATCTTTAAAGTCATCGGATAAGCAGGCTTGCTTGGCAAACTAATCCAGCAGGCCATTTAATTGGTGCCACATTGTTGAGAGAAATCGTTCCAAGATTTTATTTTATTTTTTTTGGTCACAAAACAACAGGTGATTACTTTCATTCATTAATACAGCAGGCACATAGTTAAGGTAAACATACTTCCGAATATAAAATATGCCAAAGAGGCTAGGGATGGACAGACACCCAATTAATAGAAATGAGGTCATTTTTTCATGTCCAAGTAAAACTAAAGGGTCCACCGGAGAATTCAAGAAATAAAAACATGCAACAATTGAATTTCGGACAGGATTCATGAACTATGACATAAATATCGGAACACCTTTAGGGGGTTTAGCCAAGTAAAAGACAATACGAATTCCGTTAGCATCTTGATCGAGAAAACAATAAATGTTCTGCCACACATCCTCGGTATTGCCACTTCAGCCTAAAAAACTTCTAAGTGTACCATCTTCGTTTATTTTGCTTGATATTCCAGGCAATACTTGATTTTTCATGACTCTTTCCAGAAAAAGATCACAGCAAACACCACATAACAAGCAAATCAGACAAACACGAATTCACCATGTCATAAAATTTGTAGGTTCGGCCAAAAGTGAACCAAAAATCGACAATTAAGAAAGAGGTAGAAAAGGTCATACAAAAATTTGATAGCTAACAATAGTAAATTCCAAGTAGAGCAAATCTAGTATCTTCTCTCAACATGTAAAACCAAAATGTAAAAATTGACTCAATTACATTCCAGTGAAGGCCTTCTTCCCACCGCCGCCTGATGATCCGGCAGGAATCACCTTCAACACATTAAACCTCACGGTCTTTGACAACGGCCTGACATAGAAAAATCTAGTTAGAGAAAAGGCCTATGGTTAAATGTCACCAGAACATATTAATTGCATGAAGAAACAAACCTGCACTGGCCAACAGTAACGTGATCACCCTCCTTCACACGGAAACATGGAGATATGTGAGCCGGAATGTTTGAGTGCCTCTTCTCATACCTACACAACAACAGGATAAACCCCAATAAACCCCGTTAATCAACAAGTTTCATTGTCTTATACCACACAACCATGCAAACAAAAAGAATGATAGTACTGGAATGACAGACAGCCTCTTCTCAGGCAATTAGACAATACATAAAATCGAGGACCAACTAAAAGCAGTTGGTTCCAACCTCTGATACTTCTTAACAAAATGAAGGTAATTTCTGCGGACAATTATCGTCCTCATCATCTTGGCACTGTGGCAAGTACCGGCAAGTATACGGCCCCTTATGGAAACATTCCCAGTGAATGGGCATTTCTTGTCAATATAGGTACCTGCAACCACATAAAGCCAATAACTGTGAACAAACTGCTTTTATCCACTAAATTTAGGAAGCAACTAAGGTGTAGGAGAATTGGCTGAGGGAGAAGCATGAGAAGCACATACAAGGTCATTAAAAGAATTTGTTATGCTCTATTTTCACCAGCATTATAAACCAAAACTAAATGCAAAAATAACATGCAATAAGGGCATTAGAAATTAAAAGAGCTTCACAATAGTTCAGGTAAAGTTTCATTTTACGTCCTGTAAAATTTTCATTCCATGAACCAAACATCCAATAGATTACTCAATATCTTAGAATTTGCATCCTTCATTATTGACCACCAATTACCCATTTTGTAAATTAAAAGAAAATTTTCATTCCATGAACCAAACATCCAATAGATTACTCAATATCTTAGAATTTGCATCCTTCATTATTGTCCAACAATTACCCATCTTGTAAATTTAAAGATGTTAAACAATTACAAAAGTACCGTATCACAAACTTAAAGACTGAAATAACCATGTACTCGTAAGGACTGACAATTTTGGTCAAACTCACTTCTTCATTTCTCTCAACTTATTAACTCACTCTTCACACTACCTCTCTCTTCCACAACCTTCTCTCTCCTACACACGTTCAAAGTGTTGATGAAAATGATATGGCTTGCAGAAAATAAGAAGTCCAATAAAAAGTAGATTGGACAACATAAACAATTGTTACAAATATATGACCAGGAAGGAAAAAATTTACCTAGCAAGATTCTTATCATGCAAGCTAACTACTGAGATCATCACAACTCTTGCAGTAAAGGAGATATGTGATAGATGGCTCAAAACAAGTCACTGACTAGTATATAACACAAAAACAACGAAATAAACCCAAGTAGATTCTTCCACGCTCAGAGTATCTAGGACATGGGTCCTGTTCGAGATCTAGTTCAGAGTACCAAAAGGACATTCACTGATCTGGGAATCAATACGCTCTACAAAACCAAAACTGTAACAGCTGATTCAGCCGAATACTTTTCAGCCTGGTGGTTCTGTTACCAGCAAACCTGGTGCAACAAACACGTCCACCCAAAAAACATGCATACTTGGCCACAAGAAAGTCACACCTGATGTTTATAGATCACAACAAAATGCCTAGATTCATGATACAGTTGTCTATGATATCATTTATGTGCAAAACAGTAGAGAACAACCATTCTAACGAATCCCATTCACAGAGATGATTATACCTTCAATTGCCTCTCTGGGTGTCTTGAATCCCAACCCAACGCTCTTATGATAACGGTTCCCACCCTTTCCGGGCCTCTTACCCTTGCCCGACTTCTTCGAGCTGCAAATTTCCCATAAAATAAGTCAACGAATAACCATCGCTAGCTCAAACAACAGTAATCGCGGACATTACGCCGCCATAAACATTTCAACCCTCCATTTGATTTGTAACGAACGCTTAAAGTGACCAACCAAATCAAGACAACTCGTGCTAACTAAAGGACAAGCCCCTCCCAATCTATGATTTTCATTCAAACCCCATAAGCTGCACGCATCTAAAGAAACGCAAAAGCAGTCCTCCGTTTTCTCAAGCACAATGCGGCACTAGCCTTTCTATCGAAACCCACGTTCCTGAGCTTCAAATTACACGCCCTAAAAGATCAACGACCGACTGTCTAGGACTACCAAAGGAGGCTTACTCACCAGAGGAACACCTTCGGCTGCTTCAGAAACGCCTTCTCCGTCTGCAAAAGAGTGAAACGGGAAAAGGGTTTTCAATTCAGCAATGCAGGACTCCAGACAAAATCCCGACTAACAAGCTCCTGTGTCAGTGCAACAGTGCAAGCGAGCGAGCTAAATCAAGCGACCACCTGCGCTCGCGCGAGCGCATAATGATCGAGTGTATCCCCATAGTCACCACACAGAGAGAGAGTACCTGGGCATCCATTTTCAGGGCTTGCGAGATCGAGCAGGCGGAGGCAAGGAGCGCGACGGCGAGGTTTGATGAAAGCCGAAACCCTAGTTCGCTGGTGGGAACGATGAAGCGGAAGCCTTTTATATGTCGAGCGAAGAGCCGATACATCAAGCAGCTGGGCCTGGACCATGTCTTGAATCCATCCATAGACAAGGCCAGGCCCGGTCGATAATGACGAACAAGCTCAGCGGGCCCGTTTGGGCCTCCCCATCAGTCAAAAAAAAAAAAAAAACCAGACAAAAATAAAACTTAAATCAATTGATGGAAAAAGAGAAATTTCATTAAATTTTATTTTGAACCTTCGTAACATGACAACGGAGGATGGACTCATGAGAGTATGTAGAACGGAAAAGATTGACGGTTCAATTCTTGAAAGTATGTTTCGGGTAATTTTCATAAACAAATACCGTCTCAAGATATGTAGTTTAAGGGGAAAAAGGCTTGAAATGTTATGTTCTTGTTTAGTAACTCTAGAGTTAATGATGATAAGATGATATGATAGAGTGTGCAAGATATTAAAACCATACCACGGTAAAACTTGATCTTATTAGTGTATCAACTCAAAAAAGTCTTAAAACATATTACTTGGTGGCTAATTAAGCTCTCAACTTTTCAATTTTGTCAATTTAGGCATTTTAGTCATTATTTGTCAAAAATTGTTAACATGGTGATTTATTCAATGTTGATCATCCCACAATAGTGTCATTAATGTGGACAATTTTTGTTATTTAAAAAAATATTAAATTTTTCTTTTCTTTTCTTTTCTTTTTCTTCTTTTTCTTTGTTCTTTAATTTTTTTCTATTCTGGGCCGGCGAGGTCGTTGGTCAAACCTTGCCTAGTCTAAGCAAGGGCTTTGTAGCCCTCACCCAAATCTAGGCCAAGGCACCTCACTAGCCTCAAGCGAGGTCATCCTCTCCAGGTTCTGGCAAGGGGCAACCTTGCTAGCTAGGGACAAGGCTCATCCTCATGAGAGGCCAACGAGGGCCAGCCTTATCAACTTTGGACAATGGGCAATCTCATTGGAACTAACAAGTGCAATATGTTTATAACTTTTCTAGTAATTTTTTTTATAATGGGTTTAGAATTTTGAAACAATTATTCCCAAAAATACTAATAATCAAGAAAATGAGCATTGAGCAATGTCATTCTTGCCATAGCAAGCAATCATTTTTACCATGAAAATTGAGGGCAAAGTGAATTGCTATAAAATGATGATGTGTGTACCCCTGCTGTACTCACTGACGAGGAAATACAGGATGGATTTGGAGGGTAACAAATTGTTCAATTTGAAGTAGCAATGATTGGATTTTGGTCAAATCTGGTCAATAAGACAGCTTCATCAACTTTTTTTAGGGTTTTTCGAATTAGTTGTCTTATGAACTTTTTGGGTGCAATATATGTCCAAAACTAGCTTTTTCCAGTTTGGATTCTTGGACGGACAAAGATATCGTAGTAAAGGTAGCAGATTCACCAACTATGGACAAAGGATGATCTCGCTGGAACTAACAAGTGCGGTATGTTTATAACTATACTGATAATTTTCCTATAAAAGATTTAGAACTTTTTAGATAATTATCCTGGAATATACTAATAATCAAGAAAATGAGCATTGAACAGTGTTATTCTTGCCATAGCAAGCAATCTTTTTTACCATGAAAATTGAGGGCAAAGGGAATTGCTATAAAATGATGATGTGTACTGTGCACCCCTGCTGCATTCACCGACGAGGAAATGCAGGATGGATTTGGAGTGTAACAAATTGTTCAATCTGAAGTAGCAATGATTGGATGCTGGTCAAATATGGTCAACAGGACAAATTCATTAACATTTTTTAGGGTAATTCGAATTAGTTGTCTCATGAACTTTTTGGGTGCAATATATCCAAAACTAGCCTTTTCCAGTTTGGATTCTTGGACGTGCAAGGGTATCGCAGTAAAGGTAGCAGATTCAGCAACCAACCGACCTCCTCGGTCAATAGAATCCAGAGAAAAGAAAAAGGTAAAGAAGCACATACTTTTATTAGGAAAAAAAAGTGAAAAACAAGGAGCAAACGGTGTGTTATCTTGATAGGATTCTAAATGGTGCAGAAATTAGCTATACCCAATTGAGAAATTATGTTTGTCTTTGTATTTTTGCATACGCTAAACTACGGCACTATATATTGCCAATTACTGTTCATATGATATGCAAGATTGCGGCGAGTTTAACAAAGGCAAATATGGACTCGAGTGGAGGAGAAGTATTTGAAATTCTCTCGTCTTCATTTAGATAAGAAATTTAGTAGAAAAAATTTATTTGGTGTTCAACTGTTCATGCACACTAAACATTACCTGGCCATGCGTGGAAATTTTGTTAGGCCGATAGTTGACTCTTTATTTACACCTAAGCAGAAGCAAAAAATAACTCTTTGTTTTCCGATCCAAGTTAAAATCTTATTCGATTCTTAAAAACTTATGAACAAACTATATGTGATTTATTAGATTACAAAAAAAATAAAACAGGCCCGACAACATATTTTCTTGTAACCCACTTTAGAGTATTAAATCAATAAAATGTGACCGACATCTAGAAAAGTTATGCATATATCAAGAAAATTATCTTCCATGAGAATGATGAAAATAACATCTGAGTTTACATTTGTCGATAAAATGCTAATGTTGAAACTTGATCTTCCAAGACCCTGGTGTGACTGAAGTAATAAAACCATAAGGAAACCATGACAAAAGTTTTAGAAATATCCTCTTCGTTCAAATACTTTTTAAGTTCAATGGATATACCTTCTTAATATAATTAGTTTTGTTGTAAATAAATCAATTTTTTTATATCAAGTAGATTATTATTGCACATATTTTCTATACTTAGGATCCGTTCGTTTCTTGGAAAATGGGCCATTTCCTAAAAATATTTTTCCATAAGTCATTTTCTAGGAAAATGACAATATTTTCTGGTGTTCAGCTAAAACCTGAAAATGTTTTGAAAAATATTTTCCAAAGTGTTCGATAAGGAAAATATTTTCCTCTCCCAGTTGGCGGCGTGAGCATCAAGCTTGAGGCTCGCTAGATCAACGAGCGCGAGTTTGAGATCAACGAGCTTGAGGTTCACTTGGTTAGACAACTAGCCAAGAAAGAAGAAGTTGGGAAACAAAGAAAAAAAAAAGGAAATTAAAAATAATTCGAATTAAAAAGAAAAAGAAAATTAAAAATTAATTCAAATAAAAAAAAAATAAGAAGAAGAAAGGGAAGGGAGAAGTAATGATTTGTAGAAATGTGAGATAAGAGAGATCGAGTGACGAAAATGTTTTCACTTTTCAAAAGTAGAAAACATTTTCCCCTACTTTAGAAGACTTTTTCTTTTGATATTTTCTAAGGAATTCATTTTCCATGAAACGAACGTCGTAAAATCTAAAAACGTTTTCATGGAAATTATTTTCCGCGAAACGAACGGAGTCTCGAGTTGCTCAGCTCTTGTATAGAAAATAAAAATACATAAATAATACATATTCTTTTTAGCTTTCTTTCAAAATTTAATTTAATTGTATTAAGAGCGATCGTACTCAATCAATTAATGCTGTCACTTATAGTTCATCTAGCCGATAAGATATAGCATTATTTAATTTTTTTTTTTTTTACAGTACTAACTTGCAATAGAACGGATTTTCCAAAACATTGAAAAGTAATGCCAAGTGTTTAATTTCTCATGATAGATTGATTCCAAAAAGGGTAAAGCAAAAGTGCTAAAAAATAACCGTTTCAATACTTCGGCCCTGTTTGGTTCAGCATTGGGAATGCTCATTTGGGCTCTAAAGGGGTTTGGCCAAATGCTGTGATGTTTGGTTCATTTTTTTTGGGGACTTTGGGGAGATGCAATTGCATCTCCAAGGGGGTTGAAAGGGCTTTGGGGGAATGCAGGGAGAGAGGTCCATTGGGAAGTTGCATTTTCGAAATGCAACTTCTATTGTTCATCTTCACCGGAGAGAAGCCGATCGGAGGCCGATGACCACCGGCCAAGGGGTTGCACGCTGGCAATGCGCCGGCGACCACCGGCCAAGGGTCCCCCAACCCCGGCGATCGTCGCCGAACCTCAGGCGACGCTTGGGTCGCGCAAACCAGGCGGCTTTCGCCTGAATCGCGCAACCCAGGCGGCCGCCTGAGGTTGCGCGACCTCAGGCGACAATCGCCGGGGTCGAGCAACCCCGGTGATGGTCGCCTAGGTTGCTCGACCTCGGCGAGCCGACCCGGCCAGGTCGCGCGACCCTAGCGGCCATCGCCCGGGTTGCGGGACCCCAGGGGACGGCCACCGGGGTCGCGCGACCCGGGCGGTTAGATCCGGCCATTCGGCCACCTGACTTCAAAAAAGAAAATATAATTTTTTTTGTTATTTTAATTTAATAAAAGTTATTTACAAATACAAATTTTACCAAACGATATTTGCATTTTGGAAAACCTCCTTCACCCAAAGGTATTTGCATTTTGGCAAATGCATTCCCCAAAAGCTTAACCAAACGGGCCTTTCGAGGGGGAGAAGCAAAAGTTGCTAGGATTGAGAGGTGATGACTCTGCAATTCTCAGTTGCAATGTGGCAATAAGAAGTCTAGCATGCGAGAAATTTTTTTATATGAGGATGAAACGGCTAACAATGGTATAATCAATTTATCACACTATCCATGTAAAATACATATCATTCTACACAACAATAATTTTCAAGTCACTCATTTATGATTGACTTGTTTCACTGCATTGAAGAGATTTAAATTTCATAAATTTTGTATAGCCACTAGACTAAATCGAATCAAGTTTCACATGTTATTGTAAAGATTGAAATGTTTTCAAGGCAAAATAGTGCAAGGAAATATCCAAGATAACCAAATGAGTCTTGAAACTTTTAAGGAGCTTTCTTGAATTTAATAAAATATTTTTTTAGGGTAATATGGGAGATGTACACAAGAGCATTCTAGAGCATTCTTTGAGGGTAAAATTGGAAATATACTTGTATCCTAGAGATTTGTCATCAATCCCACCCATTGGATTAGGTTAAAGATCAACGATTGTGATCTAATGGGTTCTCGTATAAATAGAGGTCTCTTGTCCTCATTTGTATTCGCTTAGAAATACAATCACAAATAGAGTTTCTCTCTTTAGAGATTTTGTGTTTTTGTGTGTTGTGAGTAAAGTTGATTTAGGAAAAACCCTAGGGAACATTTTTACAAAATGAGTTACATGCCCATATTTTAATCCAAAATAATGAAAATAGGTCATAAATGAGTCATAAATGGGTTCTAAATTAAGAAGCACACAATAAATGGGTTTTAAAATAAACCCATTTAACCCTACTAAAAGTCGATCTCTTTCCTTCTCTTTCCTAGCCTCTATTTGCTTGATCTCTATAGTAACCTCCAACATTCTGAATCGGCCAACGGTGATGGCAATGGGTGATCAAGGATGTGGCCAAGAGTCACAATCTAATGATAGCAATGGGTGATTGAAGATGTGGCCAAGAGTCACGATCTCAATGCAAATGGTCATGGTGATGGGTGATCAAGGATGTGGCCTAGAGTCAAAGAAGGAATATGGGCAATTGGGCAGAGGAGGAGGTGACAATAATCACGAGGATAGTGGTGAAAAATGCCATGAGAATCGAACCCTTGACCACATGGTTAAAAGCCATGCACTCTACTGGCAGAGCTAAGATAACTAAACCACTCTAATGATAAATTCTTGTTTATTGTAATTTTTATGTTAATCTATACCTTTGAATATTGGGAAAATCATGAGAAGAGAAGAAATTTGTTGGTCAATTGGAATGTGTTATTTTAGGGGGTCCTTATCTGTAATCAACAACATTTTAATATTGAAATAGAATAATAAAAATTTCCAAAAGATATAGGACAAACCTTGCCTTACCCTACTCATCACTCGCTCTGCATGACACTTGCCTCACTCACCACTCGATGCGCTCGCCACTCAATGCACGCACCACTCGCCTCTCTTCAGTGGCCTTGCTTGTTGCCAAGTAAATTAGAAGGAAACAAAGTCCTTATTAGAAACCCTCTTGGCTTGTGAGCAACGCTCATCGTTCGCCACTCACCTCACGACAGCTTACCCCTATTGATGAATATATAATTTGGAATAATAGATTTGTCATTTGAGCAAATACAAAAAATGAAACAAAAAAATTATCAATTAATTTTGAGTTGACCTCGGAATCGGACCGAACCCATAGGGTCAGTCCAATCATTAGTCTCAAGTTCAATTTGATTGGTCCTTAGTCCCAAAAATTAAAGATCAATACTGTGCGGGTTGGTTCCTAGTTAGGTGCTGGACTAGTTCAATCCAGGTCAAGATTACCTCTAGTCTCTAGTTTGTTTTGTTTCCTGCTCCACGAGTTTTTTATTAAAGAAAAAAAAAAGGATGGGCGATTGTTCTTTTATCAGCTTGGAAAGGAGGGGGCCTGAGGATTCTAGTCATCAGCCGAGGAAATGGAAGCGTCAAGACATCTATATGACAAAAGAAGGCCATATTGCGAATTAGGGAATGCTAGGGAACAATAACACCTATTTAATAAGGCTATTAACGTAAACTATGCTTTAAGGCGCGAACCTTTCTGCCTAATTTATTCAGACTAAAACGACACGAGATGCTTGGCCGAAACGAAGTTGGAACGAAGTGATATAGATGAGCGAAAGCATTTTTCTGAAGTAATATTTCGGGATGTCAAGACCGAAATTTTTTCATTCTGTATAATAAATAAGTAAATTTTCTGCAACCGGAAGAACAACTGATGTGGCTGTAGTTTAGTGGTAAGAATTCCACGTTGTGGCCGTGGAGACCTGGGCTCGAATCCCAGCAGCCACAACTCTCTTTCTTTTTTTCTTCTTTTTTCTAACTTTTTATATTTCTTCCTTTAACTTTTAGGCCAGCTGTGGGCAACTCAACAAAAGGCCGAGGTTGAAAATTTTTTTAACCCAGCCCGAAAACATATAGAAATGAAAACGGGGAACAAACTTAAAGGCAGTTTAGTTACTTAAGAGAAAAAGAAAAAGAAAAAAAGTTTTCGTGATAAAAGAAAAGAAAAAAGAAATCAATGTGATCTGTCGAAACAATTTTCAAAACCACACATGATAGAAAGCTGTCTCGAAATTGGTTTTCAATTTTAAAGCTCATCTTGTGAGTAATAATAATAGACTTATCAATTTACGAAAGTATATAAATTCATCTAGATTATGTACGGCACTAAAATTCACATAATTGTACCACTTCCTTAAATTTTCTCCATTTTATCTTATTCTTTACATATGTACAGAATGAGTAACATGTTATATATTTAAATATTAATATGAAATGGGTTACTTTTAGTTATCTTTATTTGTTGATATTTAATTTAACTATATAATTTGAGAGTGAAAAGTATAATGGAAATATAAAATAGGAAATAGAACTATTGGTTGGACATGATAAACAAATTTTTAAAAGGAAGGGAATATAATCGGCATGTTCTAATACTAATGAATCGCACCTTAAATTTCAGTAACCGAGATTGCTCCGTGTAATGCCTGTGTATCCGCACGGGTCGAGAATGTAATCAAGTGCTCGGATTAATTCCCACATGTTCACAGCCCGTGCTCTCAAAGGACGAATTGCTTGCAATTTTCGGGGGATCTCTACTCATTTACTCGAGCCCAACTCACTGGAGCACTCACCCCACCTTCTCGAAACTTGCATTCCCACCAAGGGAACTTTCATGGGCAAAATCCTGTGGGTTGGGCCCGGATCAAGCCCATTACGGGCAAAATCCAAACATGATGAATGCAGGACATAATGCAAGAGAGAATGCCAAAGATGCATGATGGAATATATTTGCTTCTTGAGAAGCCTTCTAAGGTGTATTAACTTATCGTCCCATACTCTAAATTTTCTCGTGTGTTATCATGAAGAGACGACGTTCACCACAAGATATTCAAATTTAAGATTGCATAGAGGTTGTCACTCGTGCTCGCTCACGACCAACCGATCCGACACGTGCAATCTCCAATAACCATATCCCCGTCAAGATGTGAGGTCTAAAACCTCTTCGCCTATGAGAGTTAGGCAGCGCTATTACTGTAGGCTAGTCCGAACTCAAGACTTCACATTTAAGAATTTCAACCAATATCACTAGGTCACTACTAATGGCGATTCACATTTGCATTTACAAATTGATTAGAGTATTAATTTCTCGACCAATTTGTTTTACGAAGAATGAATAATTTAGAAAATATTATCTTATAATTAGTCAATGAATATATTTTCATTCTTGAAAGCAATTTATACTTAAATACTTTTGTTAACTTTAAAAATATTTTTCATTTAGTAATACTCTTTTGTGTTATCCAATTTACTCTAGGATAATAACACCGATGGTCTCTAAACTTTAGTCAAGTGTGTAACGTGATCATTGAATTTTTAATTTATTCAATAATGTAGTTCCTAAATTATATGAAAAATTATAATATTAGCATTCCATTAATTCAAGATCAAAGACGACTTTGAACATCTTTATAGTCGAAAGATTATATTAAACATGTACTAAAAGTCTAGATATTACATTGAATAACTTAAAGATCCAAGGATGGCATTTCACACTGAGGTAAGTTTTAGGAATCACGTTGAATAAATTAAAAATCCATAGATTACATTACACATTAAACAAAAGTTCAGAGACCATTGGCGTCATTTTCTCATTTACTTTTGGCATCATTATAAGTGGGCTTCTTTTTTAAGATGCGAAGACCGTGATGACCGGGCCTTGGGCCGGGCCCATCCATGGCCTTGATTATATTTAAGGTCGTACACCAGGCGGGTGCAGGATCCCAACCTCTCTCGCGATCGCAACGACGAGACGCTCGTCTTCGCTCGACCTCGGACGGAGATCTGATCGCTCTCTTCCGTCGGCAATTCCTCCTCCTCCGATCAGGACCACCAAGGTACCTCTCTCTCTCTCTCTCTCTCTCTAGAAAGAGATCCCTCCATGGTCGATTCTTCATTTGAGGTCTTGATCTCCGAGGCCACTTCCTTTTTCTCGAAGCACGGCAGTGTCGTCGCCTGAACGTGTCTGCAACGGAAATATAGTGAAATTCATGGATGTTGCATGCGGGAAAGGAAAGATTTAGGATGGAAATAGGACCCTTCTAGTCGGTTTGCGGTGTCAGGGATCGGAATTCTGGAGTGCGAATCTGTGGTGTCTTTACGACTCTTCTGCATTCGATGTCATCTAAGTTAGGAGTCAAGCTTGAAGTGTATTTGAGTTGGGTTGCCGTGATCGAGTGCGAGTGACCCGGGATTTGAACTGTGAACTTTCGCGGCTGTCGGGATGGTCGCTGGGGATTGTGCGTGTTGATGCATTTTGAGAGCGGATGTCGAATTATGTGATGGGAAAATGCGCACCTCGATTTGCTTTGGCCATTTCGATATGTAAGACTTGACGGGAGGCGGGGAGGGGATTTCTCCTTTGATTTGAGAAGTGGCCCAATTGGCTACTTCATTAGCATTCCTCCTGATTACAAGAAGTCTAGCACAAGCGAAATCTAATGTGCTCTTAAAGTCTTTTTTGTGTAAAGGGTTCACTCTTTCAGTTGTTGTCCTATCTTTGACTGATGCATATATAAACTACTGTTGTGTTTGTTTCGACTACAGTTTTTCTCCCACCCTTTTTCTTTATCCATCGGAATAGTCTTTCTTACTACTTTGGCTTTTGCAACGTTAATGTTATCTTCCATCACTGATAAGATGACCCCTGCAATCGTGCCTCATCCCTGATTCTATTGTGTCGACCTCAAAATCCGATTATATTTTCCTCCTGAAGGAGATGATTGATTTTAGGACAATTTTAGCC